>NC_039281.1:2782500-3082500 GCF_003368295.1 Carassius auratus
GCAGCAACTGGGCTGACACTTGTCTTACAGGTTTTTCAAAAACATATGGCACATCTGGCAACCCCAAACAGGGACTTCCTCATCAGCCCCCATGGACTTTTACTGTGCTGATTGGAAAGAGATCTTTCATTTTATGCCCCTCCGAATGTGATCAATGAAGGAGAAAACCTGCCAAACCTGTCTTTGATCTGGGCTGAGAGATCCTGAGAATCATGACATTACACTTCAAAGAGCTCTGCCATCAGGCTGGTTGGTTTTGCTTGGTGATATTCAATGTTAATTGCCACATAATTATTTAAAGACTGTAAATGGTAATCGAAAAGTTACATGTGGTTTAAAAAATTTGTCATGCTGCATCGTTCTGAAACATTGATTTAGTCCCCCATTTCCTAACCATTTCCAGTATCCAGTACATTTTCTGCCCTTAATAAAAGCAAAAAAGCAGTGTGAAATGTCACAATCACAGCCACATCAGAATGTATTTGATGTGTAATGAAAAGTAATGTAGAGTCTGGTTTTGGACCAATGAGATTTCACAGTGGGCGGGGCTTACAGGAAAAGAACACTTGTGCACAGCTCAGTGTCTTGTTTCAGCCGAAGTCTTGTCACTTGTTGCGTCCACTTAGGACAAAAAGGAACGTAAAAGAGTTATGGCAGATATTTTCAACAACATTATTTCCAACAGGAGGTGTTAAGCGAAAGTGCTACATAAAGCTTTATCAAAGAAATTCTGACGCAAAGCACAACCATCTGAATGTCTTTGCTGACTCTGCTCACCTCAAACTAGTCTAGTTAAGCTCAGGCAACACAGGGAGTTTTGACAGCACTAAACAAACTAACCCGGATAGCGGAAGGCCACTATTTCACACTGGTTTAGTGTAAATCACAACTGGATCTCTTGAACTCGAGCCTAGACTAGTCTTCGGCTCTTTACACATGTGATTTCTGACTGCTAAAGGGATTAGAAATATATGTAAAATGAAAACTGATACAACAAATACATATTAAAGCAATTTGATTCCTTTTTGAGGCAATACACATATATCTGATTAAATCACATACTGTCAATAAGACTGATACAAGCATATAACATTTTAAATAATGCAATATCTTCTCATCAAAATGTATTTTGAGCCTTCTTAGAGCTTGAAAATCTCTGCCGGCAGATGTAGCCCTATTGTTAGTGTGGAGATGGAAACAAAAGAGCCAAACAATTCCCATCATATGCTTCACTAAAAAAAAGGATGATTTGCTGTGACAGACTATTATACAGGACCAGACCAAAGGCTGAAATGAATCCAGACACTTTTGAAGGTACGCTGGGGAAAGTAGCGTGTGTTTCTTCCTCAGTTCTCTCAGACCCACAAACAAACAAGTACAGAAGGAATACCATGATGCAAACAATTACCTCAACCACTGAATCAAAGGCCTGGTATTAATTTCCCTGTATTTCAAGACTTATTCAGAGCTCAGTTGGATAAATAAATAGCCTAGCTTGGGAAGAGCTTTTTTTCTTTGTTTTGGTAAGGGAGGTTAAGTAATTGGTGGCCATTTTAGGATAATCACACTATGCTTCGATTCAGACTTTAGCATGTGGAACATCTGCAGTTTGATGCCACAAGATGCACTCACACAAATACAGATACAAAAATGATAAGCACTGAGACAGTATTTAAGCCAAGTAAGATTAAGTACACTGCATAAAAAATGATGCACAACACCATTTAATTTATTTATAACTCAACCGATGGAAAATTATGCCAGGAGGAATCAAAATATAAACTTGGCTCTAGAAAAGGTCTGCGTTCCACAGTAAGACAACTGTGGTATTTTATCAAATCAATCTAGGCAACCCTATCTATTAGCAAAATGGATTTTCGCCCAGATGGGTTAAAAGTGAAGAGCACATTGCAAAACTGAACCGACAGCATCTTGGAATGTTACCCAAAACACAAGATAAATACATGGATAAACAGAGGGTTTTCAATAAACACTTTTATGTTATTTGCTGTAAACCAGCGACCATTTTCCAAGCACAAAAAGTCAAGTTAACCCTCTGGAGTCCAAGGGTATTTTTGGGGCCTGGAGAAGTTTTGTCATGCCCTGACATTTGTGCTTTTTTCAGTTTCTTATATACACATCTAAATGGCTAAAGTCTAATCTCACTGTAATCAGCACAAACTGGGCTATAATGATATGTGAGCAGCATGTATGTACTGTACATGTTGTGTTTTTGAGAAAAAAAAAATGTTATGCGTGGTTAGTGCAAAACTAAAAATTTTAAAACACTTGAATAAGGCCATAAAACACATAAAGAACATTGGTTCATGGGATTTTTGAGAACTGGAGCTTGTAGCCTAGAATTTTTATTTCTAAATTATGTGAAAATCATCTTGTTTACTCACTTACATAAAACAATATATTGATTAACATTTTCAAATACACTTTTTGTTGGTAAAAGTCATATGCGAGTAGTCGTCAACTATCATGTATATGGGGTGGTGTTGGCACAGTGGATAAGACACATGCCTTTGGTGTTAGAGACACGGGTTCGAATCCATTGTGAGACACCAATGTTGTCCCTGAGCAAGTCTGGATAATACGCATTAAGTCCCTGGATAAAAGCATCAGATAAATGAATTAACGTAGTATCATTGTGATTTACACCTGAAAAGACAAAGCCTTTCAGTCAGGATTGCCACTGAGAGGGAGGAGTTACAAGAAAGAATGTGAGAACAAAATAAATGTATATAATTTTAAGTTTGTAGTTTATTTAGAATATATTTAATTATCCCAGAACATAATTTAATATCCATTTGGGAGTGCAGTTAAACAGTTTTTTAGAACAATCAAACTGACTTTCAAACTACATTTTTGCATCATTACTCCAGTCACACAATCCTTCAGAAATCCTTTTAACAATCTTATTTTCTACCAAAAGCATTTATTGTTATTGTTATCATCATCATCATCAATTATTATTATTATTAATGTTGAAAAGAGCTGAGAATATTTTGCAGTGTTTTTAGGGGGGATGAATTGAAAGAACAGCATTGTTTGTTACATTTGTTACAGTTACATTTATTTGTTACATTTATATTTTTTACATCAAGCTTTTGCATGGTATACTATTGTATATTGTTATTGAAACTTCATAATATCTCACTTGATTATACATTTAGTTAGGAATTGTAGTTTTGAAAAAGTCTTTGGAAAAAGTCTAACTAGTAAAATGTTTACAGGTTATGTGAAAACTAGTACAAGTATATAAATAAATAAAAAGAGTCTTACTCATGTTTATGATCTCTGTTGAATAAAGTACTTCATCCTTTTTTTCTGAGGAAATCCAAATCTCAAATCCTCAACAACATTACATCTTTTTGGGGTGATTTATGTCTTATTCCTCTCATCGCAAACAAACAGTAAAATAAAAGAACTTTACGAACAGTCTTACTGCGTTGTCTTCTGTTGTGTGGGTGTATTCAAGCCGCGCGCTTCAGTCTGAATCTGAATAGCGCGTTAAGCGCGGGGGCGTGGTCCCATTAGATATAATGAAGGGAGACGTGTAAAACGGACATCCTGTTGTTTTCATATGGATTACTTTATCACAGAATATGTTTTCGGCAGCACTTGTTTAGTTTAAAAGCATACAGTACATGCCAGGATTTCTATAGACACCTCTCTCATGTCTCTTCGTTGAGCATTCAAGGAGTTACAGTTCATTTTAATGACGTTTTTGTACATGACGATCAGTGCAGACAAAGGCTGCAGACAGCACACCTTGTTTGTTATCTTTATTTTATAAGTGCACAAAGTTCTGTTGTTATTATGTCTGTATACAAAAAAAGCAGACCCTTTACAGATTCAATTGATGTATTGCTCTTATCTGTACGATCAAAACTGAAAGTGTAATTTAAGTTCTTTTCGGGGTTATCAGGAGAAAATGACTCATAACGCGTATACGCATTAAACGACTTCAGAGGGTTAAAGGTCAAGACACAACACATCTGAGTAAAGAAAGACGATGCAAAGAGAGCTTTTCTTATTAATAAACATAATGGGGATTCTCCGACACGTTCCCTAAGTTGATAAAACTCTTTGAATGAGGTTGCTGAAAAGAAAAGCTACTTTAAAACCTGGTTTTATTTAGGCTTTGCGTTAAATTCTGCATGTAATGGTAAAACCTCTGTTGCAGAGAAATGCTTTTTAAACACTGGAATTATTGCCTGAGCTCTAATCTGCCTCTGGATAACGTGACCTGAGCCAGAGGAGTAGCCTGAGAAGACATTGAGAGATCTCTTGAGCTGAAGTGAACCTGGCTCTAGAGGCTGGCACAGGTGCAACACAAACATTGACGCACAAACAGGAAATTACGAATGCGCTACAAATGAGATTTGAGTCCAATGTTAAGAAGAACCTCGATGACTCACTAAGATGATTCTACAAAAATAAACCATCTCTCTTCTCAGGCCTAAAAAGGTCATTCACTTTCACACAAATACTAAACAAATCAGGTTATGTGAGTCAGACACAAATGTATGTCTATATATATATATATGTGTGTGTGTATTTATATAAATAATTTAAAATAAGTTTTAATATTAAAAAAAAAAACATATTCGTGTTTGGATGAAGCTGAATTTTCAGCATCTATACTTCAAGTCTTCAGTCACATGATCCTTCAGAAATAATAAGAAACATTTCTTATTATTCTCAATTCTGAAAACTACTGATATTTGATATTTCTGATGAAACCATACTTTTTTCCCAGAAGTTGTCAATGAGTAAAAAAAATATATAATTTAATATTACTGTCGCTTTTTATTGATTTAATGCATCCTTCTGAATTAAAGAAAAAAAAAATCAACTTTCTGACCATATGTACAGTATTGTACATTATTTTCCAAGTGACCAAATTGCCATTTTGGCCTAACAGATGATAAAGTAGTGGACAAAAATCCCATAAACTCACATTGGAGGAGTGATCCGAAACCAAATCTAGAAACCAGAATATCTCTTTTAATGCAAGTCTGCAAACAACCACACAGAACAGCATCATGGACATGCACCACGCACACTTGCCTTATGAAAAGTAAAAATCTAGTAAAATCAGTCAGTCTACAAGGCGGAGAGTATAATGCTGTTAAATCAAAGAGCAATTTAATTGGGCATATTCAATGCATTTTTCCGCCCAAATTTCTTGGATGAATTTCTCGTTCTTACTGGAAATAAATGTTCATTCTCCTTTTTGACCTCATGCCTGACAACTCCCTATTATCTGTACTGCAAGACTTATTTTTTCCTTCAATCTGCTTTGTGAAAGAACAAAACAACAGAAGGAGCTCTTACTTCAGAATGTTTAAAGCTAGAAAAAGACCAGAGATGTGGACGGGCTGAGAAATGTCACAGTGCCACTTTCAGAGTTGGGTATAACGCGTTACAAAGTAACTGCGTTACTGTATTCTAATTACTTTTCGTGATAACGCAGTAATGTAACTCATTACATTTAAAATAAATGTAATTTGATTACAGTTACTGATGTCAATAAAATTAAGTTACTTGCGTTACAAATGTATTGGTAAGAAAAAATATTAAAGGGGGGGTGAAATGCTATTTCATGCATACTGAGTTTTTTACACTGTTAAAGAGTTGGATTCCCATGCTAAACATGGACAAAGTTTCAAAAATTAAGTTGTACGTTTGAAGGAGTATTTCTGTTCCAAAAATACTACTTCCGGTTTGTCACAAGTTTCGGAAAGTTTTTTTCGAGTATGGCTCTGTGTGACGTTAGATGGAGCGGAATTTCCTTATATGGGTCCTAGGGCATGTCTGCCGGAAGAGCGCGCGCTCCCGTATAGCAGAGCACTGAGAGCAGAGGCATTCAACGGAGTTGTGCAAGTGTTTGTTCCCTGCATTTCGAAGATGCTTGTTTTACAAACAAGGCCCAGTTTGACGACGGATTTGCGTATCGTTTATTTCTTAAGGATAATGAAGTCCCAACGGAAAAGGGCCACGATCGTGTGTTGGAGCCGCAGGCGGTGAGTAAAACTGCTTCAAATATCTCTGCCTCCTTGTTAGTGCGTCCGCCTCCCATGCCGAGACCCGGGTTCGAGCCCGGCTCGGAGCGAGTCGTTGCTGCTGCTGCTCTCGTTCAGTTTCAGCCTCAGGATCTGATTCTGGATCATAAATATACGCTGAATCTGACTGTTAGCCATGGTTTGTTTTGGTTGGTTTTTTAGCCTCACGGTGCCAAAGCTTCCAAACGCTCTCAACACAAAAGCCTACTGGCGCTCGTGATTCTTTAGCTCCGCCCACATGTCACGCCTCCAGTCGTTCGTGTTTTTCCGGGAAAAATCGGTACAGACTATCTTTCTCTTATGAATATAATAAAACTAAAGACTTTTTGGAGTTATGAAGGATGCAGTACTACTCTATAGGTACTCAAGATTAACAGGATATTGAGTGAAAACGAGCATTTCACCCCCCCCCCCCCCCCCTTTAAAGTAAATAAATTAAAATGCATTTCTAATCACGTTTTGGGGCGGCTGCGTCAGTTATTGAGCATGCGCTTTAATGAATTACTGGAGAACTCATGCTGTTAAAATGGACGGAGGGAAGGTAACTTCTGGACAGGTGAAGAGCTGTAGCAGCGTGTGTGGTGGAGGAAATGCTGCCCTCGTCGAATGTGGAATCACAGTCATTTAGAGACTTGCGATGATACCCGTGACGGACAGCTCTGTACCCTTGCAGGACCGAAAGACATTTGCAAGGTATCTAGATAAATGCTATGCGGATAGAGGGCTGTTACTTTTGTGTAAAAAGCATTTTCGACAGGAACCTCGACAGGTTTCGGCCCGAGCCCGAGAAGAACATTTTGATTGACAGCCTTTTAAAAGCCCGGACCCATGTGCAGTTCAGATGTGCGCATACACGCACAGCTCGTTTGCCTTTTGTCAACGAGTCATTTATACATGTTTTAACATAATTTATTCATAACTAACGTAGACTAGGCCACTTGGAAGTTGGAATAAAGAAATAAAATAAGTCCTCTGTAACATCGTAACATCTCAGCATTCTAGACATAGACTCATTTAGCATATAAATAAACCAACGCACCAATAAAACGATCTTTTTTAACAGATTAAATTAAGATAAATTTTAAATTAAGATGGGTATTTGGCAATAACGCAATTAAGATAAAGGCTCTGCCGGATTTGCTTCTCCACATATCAGATGACATTTAATAAAAGAATAATGCCAACATCAGCGTAAATACTCTGTCCACATTATGCATTTAAGCCTTAATGAATATTTAGTTATCATTTGAAAAACCTTTACTCACAGAGATTAGGCTAGGTCTACATGTTTTTATGGAGGAAAATGAATGAATCCACTGTAGATGTCTTCAATGTGTTCCTGTGCTCATTATTCTCATTATAAACACGGTCAAAACTTTTCCACACCTCAGAACTTTGCTTTAGCTGCTGGTGCAACCAAAACGTATTTTCGCCAGAGGCAAGCCTCCGTTGCATCTACTCAGCATCAGCATCCATTTCACATCTTTCTCCAGTTAATTGAAACACATCACATGTCCGCTCATTTACCTCACAAACCGGAGCGCAAGCCCGAGCCCGCGTAAGATGATATAAATTAAGCCCCAACACGAGTTTTTTTTACATCTATGTTGTTTTAATTGTTTAATTATTTTAAAATTAATAGTTTGGTCAAAATCGATTCCCTATTTTCATTTTCGAAACTTTTTTTGGTTGGACCGATCGATTGTGCAATCGATTTTCGAACAAAAAGTGACAGCCCTGTATGGAGTATGAACTTAAAAAAACATTCGAGCGTTTGGAATATGTCTCCACAACCGCAGACATCTGGACTTGTAATAATAGAAGCTTCCTTGGAATGACAGCCCATATGTAGTTAAGACATGCTGTATATACATTTAAAAAGACTACAGTTTTCATTGTTAGTCAAGTTTATGTTAAGAATGTTAAGTTATAGAAATGCATTGGATCTTTAATTCAAGTTGCTGTTTTCATATTTCTGTAATATTTTTCAGTCAATATTAAATTACGGAAAGAACTGAGTTTCACTTTGTTTGTAGTTTTTTTCCTTGTAGGTTTAATAGGTTTTCAAAGTAACTTGAAAGTAAAGTAATTAGTAATCTGATTACTTTTTACATGCAGTAATCGGTAATGTAATCAAATTACAATTTTAAAGCAGTAATTAGTAATTTGTAGCGGATTACTTTTTTTGAGTAACTTACCCAACACTGGCCACTTTTTCAAATATGTCTATTTCTTCTGTGGTGGAAAAATTTATTGAACATTGCTTCTGTATACATATATACAGTATGCATGTGTTTTCTTAGAATTGCTGTGTGGGTTCAGAGGGGCGACACCTGGGGGGGAAAACAGATGTCTGAGAATGACCTGAGAGAGTCATTGGGCCATATAGTGGGGGGACAATGTCTGAGATTGACCCGAGGGGGTCACCTAAGTCCTAAATGTGTGAGAAACAGCCCATAGAGAGTGTTCCTTGTTATGGGTGGAAATTTACAGCTGCTAAGACTTTGTAACCTTGAAGCAGCAGAGGTATATAAGGTGGAGGACTGCCCTCTTCCTGGGTCAGTTTCACTCTGCAGGAACTCAGTGTTGCTGTATGACTGTCTGACCTTCTTTGCAAAGAATAAAAGCTTTCTTTTTAATTATACCTGAGAATGAGTCTGTCTCTTATGCTGATGAGAGTTGATTTAAATTTTGCCACGACACTTCCAAGCTGCTATATTATATTATTGCTGTTTTCTACCCATGCTGACAGCACACCGCAATATCTGTGGGCCTAAATCAAATCAAAAGCTCTTCCTCGACCTCTACGACCCGCATGCTTTGAGAATATTAAATGAACCTTCATCATGCAACAACATCCCACTGAGCCATCGATACATTGATTCACACTCCCTGCAAACAGAGATTGGTCATGAGTCACAGACGTTGTGACCTTTGACCCTGTGTCAGCCCTTGTAATCCTGGTCCAGTTTATTTCTGCTGCTCAGTGATGGGTAAAAGGCTGATGTCATAAGGGGAAGTGCAGTGAGGTGTGAGTGGAACAGGAAATGACCATCCACTCCACACCAATCTGGATTTCAGGCCAATCAGATTGCTGGCAGGACTCCACTGGGCTGAACAGAAAAGATGGAAGCTTCTGTGAGGTTTGATCAGAATATACTGAAATGTGTCTATGAAAAACCGCTAATATTGACTCCCTGGAGAATGTCTGAATCACTCTATTGATGTGAAACCAGACTAATAAACATCTTTGGGTTTAGACCATCTTAAAGGAATAGTTAACCTAAAAAAAGGAGCTTTTGTAGTTACAAACCTGTATGCCTTTGAAACACAACAAATGACAGGTCCTGTACGGTACTGTTTGACTTGCAATACACTTCACAAGTCGTATGGACATATTTATGGTGTTTTTGAACTCTTTTTGAAGCGTAAGGCAAGACAATAAGGTAAAACCACTGTTCAGTTTTGAGATTTTGGGCATTTTGCAATTTCTCCAAATGTATTCACATATACATCTTTAATGGTCTGAGGGTGAGTACATTTTCAGCAAACTTCCACTTTTGGCTGAACGATTCATTTAATGTACAGTGATTAATCAATTAGGGAAAATATGGTGATATCTAAAAGTAAAAAAAAAAAAAATCACCAAATTCACATTTAGTGACTTGCTTTAAAAAAAATTTTTAACTGCATGTAAATCAGCAACCAAGTACATCTTCCAAGTGTTTTATGGAGAAAGAAAGTCATGCAGATTTGGAACAACAGTATAATGAGTAAATGATCAAAGAAATGTCAATTTTAGCTGAACTATACCCGAGGTATAATCTTACAAAGTTATTATCATTGTTGATTACTGTGATAACACCTGTCGGTTTAAAGTTCTGGCTGCAGTTGAGCTGAATACGCCCTAGTGCTGCATTATATCCAACATTCACGGCCAATACTCGCTCCCTGGATGGCACATGTTTACCCAGCATTCCCTTGCTACACCATAGAGTTCACCACAGAAAAAGAGAGGTTAAACACAGCCTTTCTTATGTTGCTGCCTTCATGCGGATCCATTTCATTAAATATGCCATTGAATAGCACTGAATTTAGCAGAAAAATAAGATCTATCCCTAAGGCATGAAAATTTCCCGCTCCAATGAAAACAATAACATTCTCGCTCAGGGCTAGAGTGATTTCAAGAGAGCTACACATAAATTTACATCCTATATCTGGTCCACAAATGTGAAACATAATACAAGGAATATTCCAAGCTATCTTTCATGCGGCACATGGCATCACTGTCCTCGTTAATGATTATGAATATGGATATATGTATATTGTTACTGTATATATCTTGTTGTTGAAATTACTAGAAAGAAATAATCAAACCTGTGCATGACCAAAAGTCAGCATAAATTAAACAAAATCTTTCAACAACAAAGAAAAATGTCCATGTTCTGCACCATTATTTTTTTAATTTGGAATATGCACATATTGATCAAAATAAGTAATTGGTTTGTCATTAAGTACAAATTTTTTATTTTTAGATTTACTTTGAAAGACAATGTTCATTAGCATAATGCAAAAAAAAATAAAATAATTTTGTGAAACAAGATGTGTGCGTATGTGTATGTATATATATATATATATATATATATATATATATATATATATATATATATATATATATATATATATACACACACACAGTATATATAAGTATATATAGTATTATAAATGAAAGTTGGCTATTTGTTGCTGCATTTAATTTATGGTGATTTAATTGGGGGGGGGGTAGTATATAGTGTATTAGAGTAAAGAGAATTTAATGTGAAATCTAAAAAAAGGCCTCATTATCTTCATGCAAAACATAATTTTGGATCTCGATTGAACGGTGTGACCTGGACATGTTTTATTGAGATTCATCCCAAAAGCTATTTTCTCACTTGCTTTTTGAAATGTATGCACATTGTTTTTAAATGTTGATGATTTCAGACTTTCTGTGACCCGTGTTACATGGCCCACAGTTATTTTGAGGAAATCGAAACCATTCTTTGAATCTGAAAGATCATATTCTGAGAGTGGAAAGGTTACCCTGCACCTCATCCTCAGTTAAACCTGTTTCTGCTTCAACATCAAACACATGCCAAGGAGAGGCCAATTTGGGAAGAATTCACTTTTTCGATGCACGCACACAGACATGCATCTACGCACACCATCATAAACCGTCACCTTTGCACGGAGATACATGGTCACTGCAAATAATTCCTGCTCCTCCCTGACCAGAGAAAATAAGAGAGAGCTAAAAGATGCCTCTGTGAAAATGGAACCATCTGCTGACATTTGCCCACTTCAAAAAATATAGAGGCTTTAAAATTATTGAATGCAACACAAATAAACATACAAAAAGATAAAAGCTATATGACCATGATCATATAAAAATCAAGGAAAAGCACCTTTCATCACTAACTGTAGCCCCTAGTCATTCATTTGGATGTTTTTATGGGTATGCTGCATATTCTGTCTCTTGAATATGTAACAGACTTGTTTTGGTGGGACTGGTAAGTTCTCAGGATCACAAAACTCATCCCTTTACAATTACTGAGCAAAAAATACATTATTTCTGTTAAATGCACACTACCATTAAAAAGTTTTACTTTTTATGTTTTTGAAAGGTGTCTCTTCTGCTCTCCAAGGTTTTATTTATTTGATCAAAAATACAGTAAAACAGTAATATTGTGAAGTATTATAATCATTTTAAATTACCATTTTCTACTGTAATATATTTGAAAATGTCATTTATTCTGGTGATATCAAAGCTGAATTTTCAATCATTCTAATATTATGATTTGCTGCACAATAAATATGTCTTATTATTTTCAGTGTTGGAAAATGGGGTTAAAAACGTGATGATTCATTTTCTTTCTTTTTTCAGGATTCTTTGATTAACAGAAAATTAAAAAGAACAGCATTTATTTGATATAGGGATCTTTGTAAAATTAGAATTGCTCTCATTCTATTCTCCGATATCCGATAATAGCACACTTGATTAGACTTTGCTGTGAACTTGTATAATACAAACATACAAAAATCGTATAGCCCTACTTCCTTGTTGACAGTGAATGGTGTTTACAGTGGAAACCACATATATATCAAATGGAACATGAATTTACATTGATTGAACTAAAATAAATACTCAAACACAGAGAGACTTTGGCTCTTGATTTCTGAAGTCCACCATTCACCAGTGATGTACAGTAAACGTAGCCAGAAATAAAGGTTTTCCCAGGGATCTTTAGTAAAACATCTCAACAGCTGTCAAGAAACTGTTATCATTTGCACTTTGAGAGGTTCCTGTTTGCATGGATTGGTCTCCATCCCGGTAAACTGCACGAGTGGCTTTTCAAAGCTTTCGGCTTTGCTCTCTTTCCTTGGAGCAGATTTCTATAAACTTACGCAGGTGCATAATAAAACAAAAGGGCTCGAACCCAGTGAGATTTATGTACAGTAAGTGGCTTTTACTCACGAAAACAAGTAGGATTGCTTACATTAGAGAAATAAATGAGAATTTTGGGCTGTAAAACAGAACTCTTTTTACCACAATTTTTTTCCCCACAGGCACTAAAAAATGAAAATTTACTTAACCTCATGTTGTTCCAACATATGTCATATATAACTTTCTTTCTTCCATGAAACACAAAAGGAAACATTTAGCAGAGTTTTCCCATGGGAGCTCTTTTCCATACAATGAAAGTGAATTAGGATGAATGCTACAGAAACAGCATGATAAAGATTTCTTTAAAATGTTCAATAACAGTGTTATTTTAGTATCATATATGATACTAATTATAGTTAGTACTATTATAGGTACTTTTATGGTTTTTATTAATATTTCGAATGTGTATACACACACACACATATATACATATATACATATATACATTCATTTTCAATTTGAAAGTTTTAGTATAGAAAATTTTTCTTATGTATATGTCTATATACTTTATATACATTTTTATTTCAGTTTTAGTTTTAGATATTTTAGCACATCAAGATAAGAAATGCTGCCTTGGCACCAAGTTTTCATATTTTATATTATGTGTTAACATTTATTTTATTTCAAGGATTTTTTTATGTTTTTAGTTTTAGTTAAGTATAATAACCTTGATCCAGTAATGCTCTACATTTAAAAAAAAAAAGTTTTGAAGCCATTTGATTTCGTAAATTTTGCTCAGTTCCTCAAAGCTATCATATGGCTACAGAAGACAAGAAAATAGCAGTCTGTCTTTGTATTGAAAAGAGTTTTGTAAAGTTTTTTAAGAAAAAATATCTGTAAATGGTGATAGAATTTTCATTTTGGGGTCAATTATCCTTTTCAAATTATAAAATCTTTCTTTGTATAAAATAGATGGTCAGTCAAGTCTGAATGCAAATCAGCACATATTCAATACAGAAAATGTGTTTTTTGCATCTTCACAGAAAATCCAATCCCCACAACCACAACAAAAATGAGAATCAGTGCCAGGCACATCTCACTTCCAGCTGAAATCATTAGAGTGAGTGGATAGGGACAGATTGAATGTTACCGCTAATAACTCCAGTGCTCTTGTCCCTCTTGATTTAAATGCAAGAAAAGAAAACACAGAAGCCCTTTTCACTCTGAAAGGCCAAAATACCCTGCACAATGTGTTTTCACTTTTTGGAGCGCCAACGAAGAGATCTTTTTTCATTTCAAACTGGATATAGTATTATATCTCTTCTGAGATTAGTTGGACCTCTCACAGAGCATCTGGACTTTCCTCATTGATAAAAATGCAACTGAGAAAGTTTTGAATACGAAACTGACACATGTGGTTCTAATAAAGCCATACACTCAAACCCTTTACTCATTAACAGTTCACAAATATGTACCAAATGGTGCTGCATGGTTGTCTCGCCTGCCTGACATTGAGAAGCCAAGGCCAGCGACTTACTGTTGTCTTATCACACTTAGCAATCTCACAGGTCCCCATAACACATTGTGTTTGAGATGATAACTGCATCACCCAACCCTTCCAGGAGGCCAGAACTCCCTTGAAAAGCAAAGGCTCTTGCAAGATGACCCCTTGTGTAATAATGTGTTCATTTTAACCCGTGGTATCCATCCTCTCTCAGAGGAAAGTCTGTGGAATGTATTTGAAGAGGTAATTGTAATGGCTTCTGAAACTTCTCAAGGTAAAATGTTGCTAGAGAATCACCCATGCGTCTTTCTGAAGAATCGTCCATGAATGAAGCAGGAATTGTGGTCTATATCAGTGCATGAAGTACTGTTCAATGCTTTGGGATCGTTAAGAGGGTTTCTGAAATAAGTCCCTTATGCTCACCAAGGTTGCATTTACTTGATCAAAAATACAGTAAAAACTTTTAGCAGCAATTATATTATTATCGATTAGTTAATATTTTATTATGTATATGCTGATTTGGTGCATATTTTTTTCAGTGCTGCTTAATATATTTGAAAACTTTTTTAAGTTTTTACAAAAAGTTTTTACTTTTTTGGTAACATTGCTACTTTTACAAAATAATTATTTAATGGAAAGAACAGAATTTATTTGAAACAATTTTTTTTGTTAAATTAGAAATGTCTTTACTACCATATTTGAACAATTTAATGCTGAATAAAAATATTAATTTCTACCAAACAAAATAAATAAAATACTATCAATAACTGATGTAAAATAAGAAAAATTTACGGTGGCCAAGAGAGCTCAATGCGCTGCAAATGAAAAAACACATGCAAACAATAATTTAAAAAATCACCTGAAAATACTCACAACAAAAACATAAAACAAGCTTCCGTTAAACATTTCTTATGTAGTCTGTGAAAATTTTCAGCGAGTTTCTGTATTTGTTTGTTTGTTTTGTAATTGCAGCACCTTTGTTTGTGTTTTGAATATTTGCAGCGCATTTCTGCATTTGGCTGTGTTGTGAGAATTTGCATTGCGCTTTTTTTTTTTTTATCGCAGGTGTCTTTTTCTATTTGCATGTGGGGGTTTGTTTTATTTGCAACGCTTTGAGCACTCTTGGCCACCGTAAAAAAATTAGCTTTTTTTTGTCACAAAAATAATGACACAATCCAAAATATCCTAATGGTCTTAAAATATGCAAAATAATATTTCTTATTTTATTCCTTAGGATTTTGGGGTGAAATATGATCTGAATGTTTCTCCATGGGATTCGCCTGATTGCTCTTTTGAACACAGAAGCCATATTCTATTATATTTTTACAATCATTCTGAAGATAAAGTTTAGTCATATTAAGCGGAACGCTTACAAAATGCCGTTTCAAAACAAAGGCAAAATCATTGTATGTTAATACAATAATGGTGTGTTTGCAGTAAGCTTTGGCCTGCTCTTACAAATAACTATTTAAATCTGTTTTTAATAATGCCAATTATCTCTTAAAAGAGAACACAGGAAATGCTTATTTGCATGGCCAGGAAGGAGATGGGGCTACAATGACCACTCTCATACAAACAATGAACAATCATCATGCTTCATTTATAAGACAAAAATGATTCTCAGAAAATTTTGTTTATTTTGTCATCAACAAATGATCCTACCAGATCCTACCGACTCTTTAAACAAGATTATGCACAAACAATAGCTAGCTTAATCCAACTGAATTCTGGCACCTGAAACCCCCTGCTGTCCCTGACATATATCATCACAAACACACCAAATAGCAATAATTACAAACATGTGTCCAGCAGAGATCAAACACAGATTTATTAAACATTTTTTTGTTTACAAGGACAAAATATGAAAACGTATTGGTTAAATCTGTTCATCAACTCTTACCCAAAAAAAACCCATTGAGATTGACTGTGTTCCAGAAAAATATTAAGCTGTTAAAAAAAAATTGTAATACTTAATTGCTAGCTACAATAAAACTATTCCACTAACAACATCAAGGTCATTGGTTCTGTTTCCAAGAAATTAATGAGTTGATTTACTTCTGCATAATGCATAATTTGCTTTGGATAAAAGCATCTGCCAAATGCAAATGTAAATAAATATATATTATAAACAAAATATATTAATTCTAAATCATTATAAACATGAATTACTATACCTAAATTATTTTAAATTATGAGTGGCATGATATCATTCACTCTCCAGATTACAGATCATATTTCGTGTAGCCACAATTCTATATCCTGAAGCGTTATTTCAGAAGGTACCGAAGAGGATATTGCAAACTGTGGATTAACTTATCGATAAACAATGGCATTTAACGGTTATTCTCAATTATTTTTATGATGGCTGGTCAGCCTAGTCATGCTCTTCTGATAGCCAGCATCTGCCAACACAGAGGAAACATCTGGAACAGGACAGGGGAAGAGCCCCCCAAAACACACACACACACACGCACACGCACGTACTTGGTATAACATAGCAGCTCTGCACTAATAAGAACCAGTTGCATAATTTTAGCCAAGTGCTGATGAATGACCCCTGTTTCAGTAAAGCTCTGTGCTTTTAGGAGAGTAGGGGCGTGCTTTGACACTGGCCATGAGATATATAGTCTTATAGTCAGGTCAAAGACAGGCTTCAATAGTACATGCTCTGGTTAGTTGGATAAGAGACAATGTGTTCGTTAACACTGGGCTTTCATCTGTAAAAAAACATAATTACTTTAGTCTTGAAAAAGCTACTGTGAGTTAAGCCATATTTGACACAAAATGTCATACTTCATACATCTTGTGGTAAATCTGTCCTGACACAGTGCTTTTTAGGGCACTTTTGTGGGTTCATTACTAGTTAAGCTGTACTGACAGCATCTGATTTACCAGAGAAAATTATTTCTGCACTCAATTTCATTCCAAAAAGTACTGCAATTAAAGTAGAAGTTTATGAGACAACGCATTGCAGGAATAGAAAAACTGTCAAAATACACCCTTATCACATTTTTTAAAAGTATAGCCAACAAGACACAAACATAATATGTCTTAAGGATTGGGATAAAATATATTTTGTATGAAATGGGAGTGTTTACCCAGAGAAAATCTTCCATTGTATGTGCATTGTTCTATACACAACAATTTTTTTTTTTGCATTTTGCATTTTTTTTTTTTTTTTGCATTTTGTAACATTTAAACAAAATTCATGTTCATGGGAATCAACAACATGCCACCAATGAATATTCAGTGAATATTAAATTGCATTAAACTCCCAGGATGCACCTCATTAAGTAGGCTGAAAGAATGTGCAAACTGTGCAGAACTGATATGAAGTGAAAAAGCTGAAATATAACAGTTTCAGTTTGTTTAACGTTTATTGCTGACTACATATTTATAATTCTATTTTGTTTAATAGGTGTAATATTAATCCAAAATGTAGAATGATAAGACAAGGTTTATTTTTTTTATTTTTTTCATTAATTCATATAAAGGCATGACAAAAAAAATAGTAAGAGCAGTAAGTTAAAACACCATTCCAAACTCATCCAGGGTCATGATGAATGAGTCACTGAATCATTTACTAAGCCGATTCATTCAATAATTCAATAACAAATCTCCTTCACTGGGTGTTGTTTAGAAACGTGCTATGGTTCTGTTCTGGATTTGTTCATGTAACTGTACTAATATTGTGTGTAAAATACAAGATTTTGTGATTGGTTTGAGTATTAACAACAGTACTCTTTTTTTCTCTCTCTCTCTCTCTGTCATACACATGCGGGCACACACACATATCAGGCTCTTGATCCAGTGGTCTGTGCAGTCCAGCTGTGAGGTCAGATGTTAGTGGGGTTGATTATGAGCAGTGAGCATCTGTCTTCACCATTTAATAAACCTGCTCTCTCCACTTCAAAAACAGCACATGAAAAAATAAAAAATGGGATGTCATCACCTGACGACCACTCAAGACCTCTGTTGACTTTATACACTGACCTCAGGTCTGTAAAGGAGGCAGCACAGAGCACGGGGCAAGGGCCTGACCGTGTCAATCAGACGAGCGTCAAGCACATGTGCCACGATGATGAAATGACCTGTCAATCACAGTGTCAGTGGATGTGCACAGGTGTGCAGAGTGAGAGAAGAAATGCCATCAAACACTCACACATGCTTCCAAATAGCAAGGCTAGAAAAGCCATGGTGCACACGTTCCCAAATAAAGACATGCCGTGCCTCTAAAGAGCAGACAGAGGAAAACAGCACAGTATTGTAGTATTTGTAACAACCAGCAAACTAGAAATGTTATTTATGTCTCTTCATATTTAATAATATACCAGTCACTGAATCATTCAGTCAGCTGATTTCCTATATTTAAAAAAACACTAATTTATTCAGGATCAAAGCAGAATACTAAAATGCAACACTTATTATTTCTGCTACTGAAAAATATGTAAAAAAAACAAACAAACAAATAAATAAAAGATAGTACACATAGTAAAGGAACCATGCTAGTATGCGGTTCTGAATTCAGCAGAATGAGTGACTCACTGAATCATTCACTCAACTGACTCCTTAAAAAACACTGATTCATTTGAGATTAAAACACCACAACTGTGTGTTTCGGTGTATCACCACCCAAACACAAGTGCTTGATTCTGCTCGAAAGCATTAAATGACACTTCTGTGTCTAAAATGTCAATTCCTTGTCGTGTAAAAGCAATATCACACTCGCATTCATGCTGCTAGTCTGAGTATATTGTCTGAGACAATCAACAGATCAGTGTGTGTCTTAGTAGCTTTCATAATTTTATTATTGGCCATCTAAGAAATTACCCATGAGAAGCATCATGTCAAACCAGAATCCGATTTTAGACTAGACATAAAAGTTAGCCATCTATTTTTTTCTAAAAGACTGGTGATGATTTTTTAGTCAGTTACATAAAAAGATAAATTGGTTTACTGTGAGTCCGAGGTCAGATGTCAAACTAATTCTTTAAACAGTATTAACAAAGTGGCTATGGTTATGCAACTGGCCCCAGACCCGTTGTAAGTCTTTTAGTGTAATTTTTGCCATGTGTGTGCTGAATATTACTAACACAAGACACTAAAAGGACGTGTGTTACTGATCCAGTAGAGCTGATTTTTCATACGGCTTGTCAAATCAAAAAGATTATCATCTGCATTCATCTGGCCACATGCACAGGCCACGGATCAACGATACCAGCACAATCCACTGGTTAATGGACCATGATCCTCTCAATCTGATCTAAGACACTGCAACAAAACCCTGGAGTTATTTGATTCAGCTGGTACTTCAAAAGCAAGGGATATCATCTATGTAAGAGGCATGCAATTCAAACCAAGATGATATCATGTGCCAGCACATAACAGCATGTTTACTGGAGAAAGACATATAGGCAAACATGCTGAGTGTAAACTTGGCAAATATAAGGGCCAAGTCATGCCTCATAGAAAAGACTTAATCTGAAGCTGTCAAACATTTGTATGGAGTAGATTTTGTGTGCATACGTTCTAAACAAAAAGCATCTACAAGCAATAAACTGATTTTTTCCACATCAAATTTCACATAAAAAAACAACAACCAAATCAAATGTATTAATGCAACATGCACTTTAATGTTCTCTGCTAATTTCCAGATGACCAATAAAGAGTCGACACAAGTCTCCACATGATATAAAAGTGAAATGTTGGATTTGAAAGACATATTTCGAATCATGGCTTGTTCCTTTGAGTCCCATAGAAAAGACCTTACTTTAATGAGCTCATGACTTCCTCCTTTTGGGGCAGGGATCCTGTCTATTGAGGGCAGAGGATCTCTGCAGGAGTGTAGCACAATGTGTGTGAGTGTTTATGCGTGTAGGATGCTAGAGGCTATAAACTCAGGGTTTTATGAGCTGGTAGCTCCTGTCTGGCACAAATTTACAGAAAGAATTGTTTCCTGAGGCCCACACTGCCAATCAAACACTTCCTAAATACATATACACACATATGTAATTATAAAATGTAAAGCTCTTTACGCAAAACAGTGTACAAAATTTGACCCTAAATCCCTAATAAATTCTAAAATTACATTTTTTATAGATATTTAGTACAAGTTTTACATATATGCCAATATATGAGACTTCAAAAATCTTACCAACCCCACATTTTTTAACATTATCATGCCAAAAAAAATAAAAATAATAATACATACATACATACAATACTTTAATTATAGAGCTTTGTTTTATTGTTTTGGCATAATTAATTCAAATATATTGCAAGTTCTATTATTACACACAAAAAAGCAATATATGGTGCATTGGAGATTAAAACATCTTCATAGGTTGGTGTGACACTATAATGCTGCTGACATGTGACAAAGTCCTCTGGAAAAACCTCCATTCCCTGATCGTCATTAACCTCTCTGGCCACAACTGTGGCTTTCAGGTAGTATCAAAACACGGCCGCTGATTAAGGCAAATCTGCTGTACAGGAAGCCAGTAAACAAGAGTGCACAAGGTCAAGGTGATTGAGCTTTCCAGCACAGTGAGTGGATGTGTATGACAGAAACGCAGGACATTTCACTGCGGAATTCACACAGAGGAGACGAAGTGACACTTTGTTGGTAATTCAACACGTTCCCTGTGTATATTTAAATAACGTCTGACCAACTAAACCCCCCTCTGCCATGGGAAAACATAAAGGAAGAGCCGGGCTAAACAACATGGCTTATTGATGCTGCCATAAATACAGGGTGAGCAATCTACATGAAATGTTATGTCAAAATATTTTTTATGATCTTCATGGTTTAACAAGCTGTTGGTACACATATACATACATATACATAAAGATATATATATATATATATATATATATATATATATATATATATATATATATATATATATATATATATATATATATATATATATATATACTGTATATTTACATAAAGAGATATGTAATTAAATATTTCACACCAAAATCACAACTTATGTGTGTGAAAAACATGATTTTATAGCATATTAAACCAACATGGGATTATTAAGTTCTGATGAATTGATTAAATTATAGAATGTGTGAATTTCTATTATTTTATTATTTAAAAAAAAATCAAAATATTCATGACCACTGTAGAAAACAGATCTAGATCAAATCTGATTTATCCACGTTGATAACTGACAGCAACTACCAACAGCCAAAGGACTCATATATGGTGTGGTGTGATTTCTTGACGTGTCTGTATAATTGTATAATGTAATGAGTAAAACATTTGATCAGCTGTTGAAGAGACTCTGTCAGTGGCATGAGAGTTTGCTGACCTCTGTAAGGGGCCGCTGTTCAAAACTGTCTTGAGAGGAAGCCAAACTCTGTCCTCAAAGAGTGTTGGACAGCTGTCCCCGCACCCAAATGGACAGGATGACCTTGGACTCAGTGTATGTGCATGTACATGCTTAGCCATACGGTTTAAAGGGGGGAAAACAACTCCCCTTTGGAGAAACTCATAACTTCATTAATAAAATAAACAATAAATTATTAGTTATAATGAAAATAATTATATGCATTCTAAAAATCTAAAATATTTTAAATATTAAATATGTTAAAGTAAAATTTCACAGTATTACTGTATTTCTTGTATTTTTGATCAAATAAATGCAGCCTGGTGAGCAGACCTTTTTCAAAAACATTAAGCCTTAATTATTCCAAACTTCTGACCAACAGTATACTAAAAAAAAATGTGAAGAGAGAAAGAGAGACAGAGAAAGATAGAGAGAGAGAAAGAAGTAAGAGATGGTATGAGAACAACTTGTACCATGATTCCCAGCTGCTACATGCCACTGCAACTCAAAAACTCAAGAAGATGGCTTTAATGAACACTTCTTGACTGGAATTTTATGCAAGCATCTAGCGTTCCTGTACAGTATGGCACTGGCAACACCAAGATCATGAGTTCCATTCCCAGGAATTGCATGAACTGATACACATCGAATGCAATGTAAACTGCTTTGGATGCCAAATGCACCTAACTGACAGAACCAAGTTGTGCAGACAGACAAACCCCAGAGGACCCCAATCTATAACAACTATTACAACCAAACTGAAAGAATTTCTGAACAGATATTTGAACTTCCAATCATGTTGTCCTCAGTTATATAAATATGGCATGTTGCCACTTACGTCAGGTCATGTCACACCTCTGCTACACTCACTCCCCTGGCTTCTAATCTCTACTAGGATCATGTTCAAAACACTTGTCTTGGTATACAAGGCCATCGATGGACCTGCTGATGCCTAGGGCCATTATTCACCTACTTCGACTGATCATGATGGCACACAGTTTTTGGTTTTGGTTGAAATGGTTTTGGAGAGTTGAAATCATTGACGAAACATTTTTATTTCATCCAGTCATCTCCATAAGCTTTTGTGCTTTTGATATGAGGCAAAGTCTCAGCTTTCAAATTCACAATTTCTAACAACATGCCGTTTTGGCGCTCTTTAAAGTGGTGTGACAGATCACTTTAACCGCCCCAAGTCCAAGCAGCAGCACAGAGCACACGTGAACCGATCATCTGTTTCTATTTACTAATAGTTATAGCACAAAATAAACATAAATGTTTATTTAATTCAAACTTAAATTTTCATTTTGGTTACAAAAAAAATAAATAATAATTGCATAATTAAGGTGCATAAAATATAAATGTAAAGTAACAAACTATAAAATTGAAACTAACTAGGTGGTCTTAATTGTTTTGGTACTGCATTCCACACATTCTTTATCTAACTACCCCACCCAGTGGCAATTATCAACACAGAGAGAAACATCTCAATATAGTCATCATCTGTGCATGCGTGCGTGTAGTGGATGCATGCAAACAGTGGATCACAACCAACACTTTCCCTCTCATGCTTACCTCGGTAGCCTATAAACGGCACTGCTCACGAAAGACTGTTTTCCTGGATGTTACAAGTGCTTTCTGGTCACACGCAAGGAGACAGGATGCACCGTTCTGTGCGGTATGAGCTTATCAGTGTCAAAACGACCGGACTGGTGGATTCACAAGGCCTGCAGAGCATTGAGCAACATTTATAGTCCCGTTACAGCTTACATACAATCCCATAACACCTTTTAGCATTAGGCAAATTCAGCAAAAAATCAAAGAATCAACTCAGCTCATGCGGAAATAATCAGTTGATCATTTTATTTTGTGTGTCAGGAATCAAATCAATCTGAATATAAGTTTAGCAATTGTTTATGACATCTGGCTCTGTGGCAAGTCTTTAAATGCATCCTTCAATTGAGAAAAATGCTTGAATGGTTTACCAAACTGTTACAATGACATAGTGCGATTTGTAAAAAATGACTAACAAACTGCCAGCACTTCATTTATTAACATTTTCGCTGTGAGTAATTTAACAATTGGCCTGGTGTAATCTGAGAGATCTTAAGACAGAGTGGGTGGCAACAAGGCTGCGGTTTTCAGAGGAACAAGCATTTCAAACCCCAAAGCTCTTTGGTTTTCATCTGAAATGTTACTCAGTAGACAAATAATCCTGTAAAGTGCGCAAGACATGCAGCCAAAAACACTCAAACTGTTATGATTAGTAGTCACTGAAAAATAGAACATGTAATACAAACTTGGTGTTTTTTTATTTTTTTATTTTGGTTGTTTTGTATTCGTTTTTTTGTTTTTGTTTTTCTAATAAAAAGGCATTATTACTCTTTGATCAAACTGGTCAGATTCTAATGGTTAACATAGTTAACAAAAAAAAATAAAAATATAAATAAATAAATAAATTCTAAAAAATACAAATTTATAAATTGAATTAAATAATAATAATTCAATATTTTGTAAAAGCCAAAAATGTATGGCAGTTCAATCAAACAATCAGCCAAGAAAAATATGTGGGAAAACTATTCTAGTTCATTCGTAATATTCACTTGCATTGTGCGCTGCACTATTCTCTGCTGCATCATGTTGCATATTTTAGCAAAAGTTTTCTAGGCATACACAATATCTGCATAGTTTTCACAAAATAAATATTATATTCTGCAGCAAGAATTGTATGTTATTCCTGACACAGCTTTAGTTGGCTGATTTTATTCATAGATTTTATTCCATTATATGAAGAAATCACACATAAGCCTGTTTACTCTTCCGTTACATACAGTCAGAGATAAATCCAGCAAGTGCTTCACATATTTTTATCCCCCTATAGCTGTCAGCAACCACAGGCACTACATACTAAACTGAGCTCATTTATATATTTACACCAGGTGCTACACTGTCTGTCCGTCACTGGAGAAGCAGTCAAAGAACTGATACCCAGTAGGAAGAGAAGGATGTTCATAACGTCATGGCTTACGTTAATTCCTCATGCTGCGACAACGAGCACAGACCCCCACCCCCTTCTGTGTCAGATTCCTGTCCGGGCCGGCACCTTTGGATCTTTAATCTCCCTCAGGGACTGACGGCTGGGGGGTCTCAGACTTCATAATCTGTTTCGTGACGGTTCCAGATACAGCCCCAACCCTGGAGGTGACGATCCACACTCAGTTCCAGCACCAGTCAGCATGAGACGGGTTTAACGCCCTGATGTTGAACCGGGTGCAGTCACAAGCCGCAGAGGGGAATCAACATCGCTAAATGCTAAACTTAGAAATGTGATTCTTGCTTGCAGTGGTTGAAACATGCCATATCTTGATCCGGACAATCAATTTAAAATAGTCCAAAACAAGGAGCAACTGAGGCCTGATAGTGACCTTGACATTCCAGCAATGACGTAAACACAGGCCAGCTGGACTAAACTGCACTGCCTGTCAATCAAAACAAATTGCTGAATTTACAGCCCCAAGTAAAAAATTGGCAGTCTGAATTTAATGTGATGATGGATATGTGCCATTAAATAATAGCTAGAAAATACACCTTTTCAACTGAGTTGTCCCAGAGACAATTTATAAGAGACATGCCACTTCCTCAATCTTCAATACAACTATATAAGGAAAACCCGTGACAGCAAAAATGGTGGTTGTATGCACATGTCCCGCCCCTCCTGTTGGATAGCCAATTATTTGCTTTTAACAGTCAAGCCGGGAAATATTGAAGCCTATCGTCTGGTTCCACTGACGCATACGCACAGTTGAGGTTTTGCGACAAAGTGAATCAAAATCATACATCAAAATCAGTATGATAATTACATTCAGGAACAAATGATTAAAAACTGCATAGCCATACCCTGCGAACACAAGGTGACTTTGCTACAGTCCAGCATAACTCACAAAGTCTTCAGTAAAGAAAATAAATTATAGGCAGACCTATGAACTGTTCAGATTCAATAATGTATTTAGGTTTATTAGCATGAAAAGTCTGGGTCTTGGACACATGGCATCCACTTGGAACCCCTTGTGAAAATATGACACATTAATGAAAGACAGCCAAGCAAAAGCCCAAAAGCCTTTTCAAATCTGCACCAACTGTTTGTTTGAGAACTTCCCCTAGCAAGTCAAACTAATTAGACATATCAGTGAGTGATTTAAGAATCATTTAGAGTGCCGTATGATTTCATAAGATGCTCATTTCATTGTTCTGAGGAAATCCTTTCTTGTTTTTTACTGATTTAATGAAGGCTGCATGTTCTGATGATGAGGTTGTCTGCCTGTTCCTCTGTATTCTTTTAAGACGCTGCTCAAATCCACTGATCCGGGTCTGTCTGTCACATCTGTCTATTTTCATGTTTTGTTCACTTTCTGTCAGCTCTTTATGGTTTTTATCTAATGATGACTGCATGCTCAAATCAGGAAGACGTGATCTTCATAATCTTCCTGCTTTCTCCCATACAAGGTTTGGCTGGTTAGCATCAAAGGCTTCTGGGCCATTCCACCCAATGGGTGCCATTTCTGTCCTTGGGACACTATATGCACAAATATGTATGAATTATCTTATAGCAATTATAGCAAAGTGTCCTACACATTAATCTAACTGCAAATTTAAAATATGTGATAATAAAAACTACCTGACACACTGAAAACAGTGTTTGTTACATGTCCCCAATAGTACATTTTTACATTTAATATGTTTAATATCCTTCAGAAATATTTTGCATTTTTGTGTACCTCCATATCCCATCTGTGCTTTAAATACTTTCATTTCTAAATATCTATAAACCATTCAGTCTAAAGGCACCAGAAGCAAAAATCCTAAAAGGATGAATACCATCACGTTCTGTTTAGCTTGGCGCACAGTGCAATTGCGCAATCGCCCACCGCTGTCTCATACACAGCACTACTGGGGCTGTAAATGGTGAACTGCTGATGGACAGTTAGCAGTAGCTGAATCCTTAGAGGAGAGGCCAGGGTAATGAGGTCATCTGATACAGCCTGTGCGCTGATGGAGGTCTGGTCCTTAAAGAGCGGAAAGGGGGGTGAAGACAGCGGGATATTGGGTTCAGGAGGGGTGCAGGGGGAATGGGAGGAGGTGTTGCATTGGTCTAATTGTCCAGCGAGGCCTGCAGGAAACCCTGGGGGTTTGTGTTCAACACTGACATTTGAGACAAATTATAAACACCATCATCATCATCATCATGATACACGATGACTCAACGTCACCATCAGAAGACCATAAATCCACTCTTGGAAAGATTTATTTTATGAAAATATACAACACCATACAAACAATTTAATATTGTAAACAATCAAAATATAAGATATCATATTGTAATATAAATTTTTTTAAAAAAGTTATTCATGCAGGCCGTGAGGACAACTAGCGGCTTGCATGTATAAACAAACATACGATGTGATGAATATGGTCTGATTCACAAACAAGTGACTCTTTTGAGTTGGTTCGTTTTAGTGAGTCAGTGTAGTCTGATTCACAAATGAATCACTTTTATGAACCAGTTCTTTTAAATGATTCAAAAACATACAGCATGATTACAGTTTGCTTCTATTCGTAATGAGTCCAAAAAGAAGAGTTACTGGTTTGAATCACTTGAATCCTTAACTAAATTGGTCATCGGTAACTGAGTTAACGTCTGACTCGATTACCAAACTGCAAATTATCATTATTTTCAGTCAGGATTTTTGTGTCGGTGCATATATTAAGCAGCTCTTAAAGAAATTCATGTGTAGGCACAATTTCTATAAGTAAACAAAGCTAATTTCAAGCAATTTAAGCATGAGACTGAAAGGTAGTTTTCAAGATTCAAGATTCATTCAAGTATCCAAACCTTTGACTGTGCAAGCTAGTGCAAGTTCGAAATTAGCCATATTTATGCCCATAAAGAACATGAAATAAGCACTTTCATACGTTACAGATGCCTTCGATAGGCTTGAAATATCTTAAACTAAGTGTCCAATAAACAGTCAGAATAAATCTCAGACAGACAACAGCTGACAATCTGTCAGCACAGCAAAGTTACTAAATATACTGGACAATTATTCTACCACACAGGATGGGATCGTTTTCTGTTTTCCTCCACCTGTTGACAGAGTATTATCCTCCACAGCTCATCTGAGAGAAATAGATGACTCTAACTTTCTATAAGGTGTGTGTGTGTGTGTGTGGTGCTTTACCTTATAGAAAGTTAGAGTCATCTATTTCTCTCAGATGAGCTGTGGAGGATAATACAAGGGTTGATGCTGATTACTTCTGCAACACCAAAGAGCAGGTATTACAAGGTGAAACATTAGATAAACAATGAATGCATTTTCTGCAGTGGTTTACCATAGTTTGCTGCCAAATTTAAGCACACATTGTTTTCATCTAGCAACAAGGCGCATGTTTCTACGTGAGTTTGTTGTGATCAGAACCATTTTACAGCCTGGTAGTGTATGATCCTCAGTCATTTAGTGTATAGATCGTTTTTTCTCTGTGACTATTATAAAGTCAGTAAGTATATGATGCCTAGTGTTGTAAAATCTGTTCAGATTTTAAAAGTCGTGTAGTGTGTTCCAGCCTTAAGCAAGAAACTTATTTTAATGCCTGCTGTCCTTGTCAATTGTCTACCAATGGGAAGAGCAATGATTACAACACACATCTGGATCTATGAAGTACGCAACCACTGCGTTGAACTTTCAACCAATAATCAACTGGTTTTCATCTGTTTAAATGAATGATCATCTTCCATAATGTGATGCGATGTGAAGGTAACCTTCTGTGTTGAGAAGCAATCAACCTGTCATTAATAATCTTTAATCCAATCTATCTTTAACTCAATTCTTAGAAAGATTTAGAAAGAAGACTTTTATTAAGTATTATTTTTTTATTTAGATGCCCAACTACAGTCAATAAATACAGTCTAATAAATTTGTTAAGCACTATAGTACTGTAAACACTTATTAGACCACATGTCAAAATAAAGAGAAAACTAATATTTTATTAATTATTATTATTATTTATTAATTAGTCAAATAACAAACTGAAACAACAAACCTTATATAATATTTGGTGCTGGTGGTCTAATAAATTTGTTAAGCACTGTATATTAAATATCCATAAATGAAATACACTACCATATGACATTAAAACATATATGACACATATTAGAAACTGGAACAATTCCATATATACACACAAATATCTTGCAATACAAATATTTATGTCTATGTATATATTGTTGGAGATATATGTCATATATTTAAACATTTTAGGCCAGAGGGGTTTTGCCTGAAAAAAGAAAATCCCTGACTTAACTGCAAAATACATTTGTTAAAGGCAAAACTGTATGTCTAATTGCTCAGTGCCTGGAAATAACCCTGTTTAATTATCTTAATTAGGTTACAAGCTCATGTATTTTCCTTTTCTTTACATGTGCTATTCAAGGCTATGAGAAATATCACACACACACACACACACACACACACACACATACACATGATTACACACAGGCTCAAACACACACACATTTACACACTGAGAAGAAAGACAAGCAGTAACTTTTTTTAACAGATGGTGAAAGATTCTCATTCAGGCAGAGGTCCAGGGCAGCCCATGCTACTGCAACCTGAAAGTTATAAAAGCACTCCTCCTGCCAAATGGGATTTTAGACGTTACGCTGAAAGTTTATGACAGAACACTTCACTCGACTGCGGTTAGGGAATGACAGGATAGATCGATACTTAATTGTAAAAAGCCTCAAAAGCAGTGGGGGAAAATCTGAGTTCTGTTAGTCTTTAAAGTGTACATCAAGGGAGCACAAATACTTGAATGATTTCAGGAATCAAAGTGGGAAAGGTGTCATTGTAAACCTTGTCTGAATCAATTTTCTCTGTTTATCTTTAAATAATTCAAAAAGATCTATTAATACCATTTATCTCCAGGCTGTATCATTTTATTTTAAAATATGGTATTAATTTGTTTAAATGAGGACAGTATAACGATACTGTTTGGTAGTAGGGTTTGAATGTTTCAGACAGATGTGACTACCACAGTCATGTTCCAGCTCAGTTTAGGTTTTGGTCCACTGAAAACATTCACAAACATTTAGGCATATGAGAAACAGTGAACACAACCAAATTTGAGAATTTGATAGGGTGACCGTATGCGCCGTTCATAAGGGACACATCCATGCCAGGATTTTAATAATGCCTAAAACATACAGAGCAGTTTGACCAATAACATGCAGGTATTGTCCATACTCGACCAATCGTGGGGCTGCGTGTGAGAAGGTGAGATCTAGAGGGAACGATCAAATCGATGCAAATATGCGCACGTATTTGTTTGTTCGATTGAATTGAAGCGTTGCTGCGCACAAATCCAAAAAAAAAAAAAAAAAACGTGCACCACAACGCTTCAAGTCAAACGACCGAACAAACATGTGAAAGGGATTCGAAAGCATAAGGAGCCGCAAATAGCCAAAACCTGGATATTTAAAGCTATATTAAACTCCTGGCTGGGACGTGTCCCGTATGAACGGCGCATATGGTCACCCTAGAATTAGAGCATATTTTATCATCCACCAAATGATTTTTTAATCATTGTTTATCTTTTTTTTTTCATTTTTAATAATAGTAATTTTTTAATAATCAGGTCTGCATGGCTGAAATGCAAGCAGGAGCAGAATTGTGTTCTGTATCAAATTCATATGGAATGGGATCTGTATGTGGACAAATGCCAAACAAAAATATGTTCCGAAATTTGAAACAGGATTTGAGGTAATGGCGCGAGAACATCTCTCTGCGGTTTATACCAGGAGAGACAGGTGTGTTTGTGTGTGTGTGTGTGTGTGTGTGTGTGTGTGTGTGTGTGTGTGTGTGTGTGTGATTACTGGATGAGAGCGATATCAGACACGTGCACATGAAGTCAAGTGGGCTGCTTAATGTGTTATGTTCATTAAAAGCAAGCAATAAGTTCTCAAATTTCACCCATGTCCTTCACGCTGTGACAGCAGACGGGGAAAGAGTGAGCCAGGACAGCATTGGATTTTTCATATAAACATTAGGGACATTTCAGATTAAAAGCTTTGTCACAATGTATACTTACTACACTGTATATTAAAAGGCAGCTTGCACTTCCTCATGTTTGCATTCTTGAGGTATATATATATATCCTTTCTCATTAATTGTACACTCCAAACAAATGTTTTGGCTTAAAGGGGGGCTACAATGGTGTTTCGTGTATTCAGAGTTGTTCACAGTGTAAAGAGATGGATTCTCATGCTAAACATGGCCAAAGTTGAAAAAAAAAATAATAATTGCACGGATGACTGAGAATTGCTGTGCTGAAAATCTTACTTCGGGGTTGGTAGAAGTTTCGGCAGTTTTTTTTTCGATCATGGATCTAATGACGTAGACGATGGTGGAACTTCTCTCAGAAAAGTGCACCTGCGCACATGTTGACCAGAGGAGAGCGAGACCGCGCACATCAACGCGCTTCATCAGGAAATCGTCGGCAGCGCTGCATAGGATTTGTTTGAGAATGTCTCCAAATACGTGTGTTTTTGGATGTGAGGGAAAGTTTACCGTGTTCAGTTTCCCAAAGAACCCAGCGTTACACGAACAGTGGATGCAGTTTGTTTTTCCGGGGCAGCAACGGAGTGAACCAAGTGAATTTGTATGTTTAGTTACTTACTTAATAGGTACATATTAATGCATGACCATATTCTAAATTCTTTAATCCTATCCCATACCTACCTCACTAACTATTAAAAGCAGCAAATCAGGCATTTATTGAGAGAAAATTCTTAGTTAATAGTGAATATGTGTTTCCTACTCTAAAGTATTACAGAAACTCTTTTAAATATCAAGCATTAGAGCATTAAACACTAACAGGTCTTTCCCTGTACTAAAAAAAAGCATATATAATAACACTTATTGAATAATTGAATATTGCATATTGGGGTTCTCTACCATTACTTGAGAAATCTAGAAGTGCACATTGCAGTAACATACAGCTGTATATAAAGACGCAGATCTGAGATCAGGTTCAAGGTGGGAGATTCTATTGTGTGAAGGTGGAAAGCCTCTCAAAGCAACTGATGCACACAAGCGTAAAGTGTTAACCGTTTTTCATGCTCTCCCTCGTTAAATTTAATGGCAACTTTCTATGTCAGCTGTAACGTTAAATAATGAAACTTAACACAATATAATCACTTCCATTCCCCCACTGTTCCTCTGGTTGCCAGCAACACCTCGGCGCACTGGAATTTAGTGACCTGCATTATGCACGCTGTGTCAGACTCCACACTGGGGAACGCTGCCCACACGTGGTCACATATCTGATAAAAATGAATATCATTTTCAACAATAATGCAAAATGCCAGTAATGAAACCTTTCTATATGTGGTTTCATCAATGACTCCAAGATAGATGTGGCTAAACTACCCAATCCACTGCACAAGAGCGTTGTACAAAATTAATTTTCCGTGGTGTATTTTTTAGGTCTTAAAAAGAGACATGCTTTAATAAATGCATCCCATTATCAGCCATGAACTCCAGGGACAGTAAAGGTCATGGTGCACAGGAGGTTTAGCAGAGCCTTCTATTTAAGTTAATACTGCAAGCTATGCTGAGTAACTGTTTGAGATGCCACACTGCAAATCTCCTCCGTACCAAAAGACAAATCGTATTTCTTGTACAGTACAAGCCTGCAGACAAAAATGCCAAGATATTTTGAGATAATATTGTGTGTTCATTATCATTTGTTCAAACCAAATGACGTAAAAACAGTTAACAAAACATCACAAGCAATTTTCTAATCTAAATCAACTGATCAGTGCTCTAAAAATGTTGGATGAATGTGCTTATTGTTTGATTTTTAGTTTAATTGCAGTGTGAGCCTTGAAAATGACTTTTGATTTGTGAAGCCAAATGTAGTCATGATGGGAAAATAAATCATATGTCTTCAAGTTCACATTATTACAATATAATTACCTTCATCTGAATGTCACTCATCTTATTGTGCAAAATTAATACATTATTTCCCACTGAATATTGTTTTTAAGGCACAATGTGTCACAATAAAGTAAAAGTAAAATGCATTTGAAACGGTCTCATGTTGTTTATAAACCATAAATCAGAGCACACCACCTGCCCCAGTGAACCGATAGTTCGAAATGTTTAACAAGTGCTCAGGGTCAGTACTCAGACCACCGTTTTACACCAACAGACCCGTGTGCTGTTTATTTTTCAGAGTGAAGAATGCACGTGCAGGGTGTGGCTTTACAAGAAAACTTCAATAAGATGCCTGTTGAAAGACAACTCAGTACCATCAATAATATAAAGGATAGCTTAAAATTAAATGATGATTTTAAATAAGTGGGTTGCGGCCCAAAAATGCAATACAGAAGGGGAAAACATGCTGTATGCCAATAATAACATTCATAAATGTGAATAATATTCATAAATAAATCAAAAGTATATTAATCCTGTATAGCCTGACATATAAAAATACTTGTAAGAATCTATTTTAATCACAGCTAATGTGTTGTTGTTTTTTATTTTTTTATTTTTTATGAATCAGGCTATTGAATCTTGAACCATTTTTTTTTTTCAACAAACGTTTGCATGTGATTTTGTTGAATATCATAGGTACAGTTTGTGATACATCAGGCTTTTTGACTTATATAGTACAATATAGAACATGGAGCTCATATTCAAGAAAAAAAACATACATTTTATGCAAATGCGCTATTTATATGGCCAAAAAGAAAGTTGACATTCTGATAGCTTGTAATATAAATCAGTGAGATCTTTATAAAGTATAACAGACTACTTACATTAAAAAGCCTATACATTTCAGTTTTCTTCAAAATCCTGATTTATCATATTTGGGACTTACATCTAGACATGCAGGAAATGATGTAAACTTCAGGTGCTTTGCTCCAGTGAGTGAAATATATTTCATCTTGAAATATTTCTAATAACATAAAAGTTACTCTTATGTTTACTGAAAAAATCATTCAACAAAAAGTGTCGCCGCTTGATGTCTAGTGTAAAATAGGTCCTGAACCAAAACCAGCACTGCTTGATAAAACGGTTCTGCGCAGATGTGAGCGTTCACAATCACATACCACTAGACAAGTGTGAGTATGTGTACGTGTGTAAGAAAAGCAAAGTCCTAATTCCTAGTTGCATGTCTCATCTCTTTTGCACAGCCGTGGGCAGCGTATCTAATTGCACTACTTCCTAGTGAGATATTACACATATGCACATGCCCTAGCCGGATATTTTAAGCCAGACCTTTTGGAGGGATGAAAGTAAATACAGTGCTGAGTCCATCAGATCCCACTGCCACACCCAAAACCTTCTCTGATTTCTGAGCACTTCCAAAACCCATCCAGATCAAGCCTTTCTCACACCTTTTGTATGTTAATACTGTACCACTTACAGTCATTAACAAGTAGGAGTTCAATTATTCACTGATGTTTAATATTGCAGTTGAAATGGGAAATGCTGCATCTTTCAGCTGTGTTTTGATGTGCCTGATCGAACTGTGTGACTATGGGTAAATGCTGCACAATATCCTGGCCGCATTGGCCGCCCCCTTAAGACTTTGCGTATACGAATGCAGGTCAAAGTTCACCAAACTTGAACTTTCAATTGCAATGGAATGCAAAACGTCTACGAAATAGCTTGCGTTTCCAGTCCCCCATGTACGCATGCATATATAAATTAATTTCAATGAAGCATAAAGTCTAGTAGTCACAGTTTTTGATTGAAAAGGTTGACTAACATGCAATGTGCTTCACAGGGACTGTCTATTAGTTTCTAAAATCAGCAATTACTGCTGTTGGATATCTTGTGTCTCGAACAAATAAAATCTAATTTCACAGACATTTTTAACGGAAATCAATAATCTGTAGCATTCTCTGCTGTTTGAGCCACAGGAACAGATTTGATGCTATGAAGCATCATTTAGATACCAGCCAGTAAATCAGATTTGAGGCCAGATCAAGAAATTGTTTGTGATTTTCTGTGCAACACACATCAAATTGTGTTGCACAGCAGGCTGTCCATGAGTATGACATGTGAGTCTGAGACTATAGGCAAAAGCTGGAATGCGTTTATATTAATGCATTTGGCAGATGCTTTTATCCAAAGCAATTTACGTTGCATTTAAGGAATAGGTTTTATCAATTCATGCATTCCCTGGGACCTGAATCCATGTTCTTGATGTTCCTAATGCAGTGTTGTACTGTTTGAGCTACAGGATCACTTTACAAGATAATCCTAGTCCATTTACACAAAGCATGTGTTAAAAAACGAATCAATTAATCAACAAATGAAATGGGCATTAAACAAGACACAGAGACACCCGGCTTCAGTCAATCACTATCAAACACACACCACACCTACAGCTCAGATGTTTCCTGAATAGACTTGTGTATGTGCATGGTGACTTTCAAAAAAGGGTGATGAAAGACAATAAATCCTTAGGGCAATGAAAGTAGGAAAGTGGAGAAATGTGTCCCTGACCTTGTCAACCCTTTCCAAGGACTAAATAGAGTGAAGGAGAACATGCAAGCCTGAAAAATGAGACAGGAAGATGTGACTCTCGTGCTTACATTTGAGAGTTACAGCTTGTTGTCAAACAGTGCCTGCTGGAAATGGGTGATAACAGATGGGGCATCGTTTAGTATGCAAGGACAACCATCTCAGTCGACAGGTAATTAGGGAGAACTCACTCCACCATAGAAATGAATAGAGGAAGAAGAATTGAAAGAAACTATGTGCCTAAGAAGAAAGACACGACAGGGACCTCCTGCAACACTTAGCACATTTCTACAGATTTGATGAACTTAAAAAAAAAAAAAACATCACAACTGTGTTTAACAAGATTTAATTTTTAAAAGGCAACCCTTTCTCTTAATTATAAAATGCAACCCTTCAACATTGTGTTCATTTATATATGTATTTCTTTCGAAAGCATAAATTAAAATAAATTCTTTATTTTATTTTTTATTATTATTATTAATAATAATAATAATGATAATAATAAGGTATGGTTTAAATTGATGGCATTCACCAAATTAAAGCAAACTTATATTTTACCATATTCAAATATCATATATATTGCCATATATTTTACCATATATAAAATGTATTTATGAATTAAAGCTTTCTCTAAATTATAGCAGACTGAAAAATAATCATTTTAAACAATAACACAAAGTTGAAAAGGGGTTAAAAAATATTTTAAAGGTATTTTTAAGTCTTTTTTTTCCTCAAATTTCATTGTTTCTCACACAGAGCTATCGTATGGCCTCAGAAGACAGAAATAAGCAATTGTATCATACCTAATTTTATTTTTGCATCTTTCATGTAGCTTAAAAGCTTCATTAATTGCAACTGCATGAGAAAAAATGTATAAATAAAAAATTAATTCTTGCTCCATGGAGAAAAGAAAGTCAGGGGTCTTTAAAGGTTTTAAACTATTCCTCAAATCAGTGTACTTCAGTGTACTTCCAATCAGCTCCTGTAGGGGGAGACACACTGTAACCTGCCCAGTCTGACTCAGAACAGACAGAAATACTTCTCCCTCTGATCCTGCCTGCCAGGACCACTCAACACGCTTCAGGTTTCAGGTGCCAACTATTGCTTCTAAAATGAAAGGGTCTCACCTTACAGTTCGGTGCCTCTGTTGGTCCTTCTGCGGCACTACCCACACAAACAAACAGAAATACACACTCCAACAGACGCATACTTGGGGCCCCTTCACACACATACACACACACTCATGCTCAGAACCTATAAACAGATGCTTGTGACCTCCCTCTTGTCCTGCGACACCGATATCTCCCCTCCGATGTGAACCCACACACATTTATGGAAACACTGGATTTTATAAGCACCATGGCTCGATGTAAAGATTGATTGTGAAAAAGAAAATGACAAACAGCAGTTTTCTCAGTGCACCCGAACTCAAGTTACCACCAACCTCATGTTTAACAACCACATTTTCTGAGAAAGGAGCCCAAAAAACTCACCAATCACCACCAATTCATCGATAAGCAGCAGCTCTGCATTTTCTCCTTCACTCTGTATTTAAAATCACAACTGGAAATGCACAGAGCTGTATGATCTATTATAATCATGATGATTTCGAATTGCCTTAGGAACACTGCATGTAATAAACCCTTAATCAAAGTTTTAGAGTTGGTTTGACGTCTCCAGTCAGTCAACATTATCACTAAAAAAACTCTAAAAGCATGACAGACTGATTATAAGACTTCAGCACAGATATGAACTATTTAAGCTATTTTTAAAACGAATAATACAAAAGACATGAAACTAGAACAGCTATGTAGGAAGTCAACTGACTTTATAGTTTAGCATCATTATCCAAAAATATATGGTTGCAAAATGCTTTAATTGACCAATCAGTATGTAGTTAGTTACAAATTAAGTTACCAAAACCTGCACTTTCTGTGCTCCAATCTGTCTATTTACATCTGATTTACCCTTCTCTCATCAACATCATAGCTTTGCAATCATTGTTCAAGAACAAAACATTAATGAACTGATCACATTTTCTATCTGGGTTCATCCCGGGGTTCCCATGTTTTGGAGCTGAGCAGTCCGTTATAAGACTGTCCGAGCAGATTTGTGGACGTACCTGGAGGACAGTTGCAGTCCTGTGTCACATCTCTCACCACACGCAACTTCGGTATCGCTTCATTCAGTCTCTGAAATGGGAAATACAACAGAGCAATTGTTTACATTTGGGGTAGATCAAAGGTCATTCATAAATCCACATTGATTGAGCAGTAATCTGAATATTGAGAAGTCACCTAAGTGTCAGTGTTGCTCAGTGTCCAATAGAAAAAAAAAAAACGTGTTTTTGCTATTACTGAAAAATAGGTTTCAAAAACACTGGCAAACAGCACAGTATGATTATTTAAATAGTATTGGATTACATAGTAGCCTACCAATTATATTCTGCTGCATTATTTTATTCTCATGTTTCACATGTTTGTAATTGATTTCACATATTTTAATGCATTACAACTTACCAATAAACTCGATCTCTCTTTATTTTCTCTCTCTCTCTTTATATATAATCTGTAATACATTCTTGTATTCTGTAAATTATGTTTATTTAAATATCACTTAGCACATAAACGCAGGTTGCTGCACATGCAATTATATTTAAATCTCTAATCCTTTTCGATAGATAGATAGATAGATAGATAGATAGATAGATAGATAGATAGATAGATCGATAGATCGATAGATAGATAGATAGATAGATAGATAGATAGATAGATAGATAGATAGATTCGCCTTTATGCTTTCAAAAGCATAGGCAGCTGAAGAGCAGGTTATGCGATTAATGGGATTAATCATAACTGTGAATCAATCAGTCTAAATTTAATTTAATAAAATCAACATAATTCAGAAACACGTGAATCAGTAGAACGAAACATGTGGATGATGTTGCAGCTTTTCTTTATGAAGAATTAAAATGCTTGCCTCCTGTAAGAGTGTTTCGATGGATTTCCGCGTTTCCAGTGGAACAGAGACGTCCTTGGATGATTCTTGACAGATGTCAATCATCTTTATCTCCAGCTCGCGCAGCCTGCTCTCCAGACGATGCGTTTTGAAAGTCATGAGAAAACACACCGCTATTGAACTCAGCGACAACACTAAACACACTATGGCTGGAAAAGACACCAAATAACGCTGATAAAGCGGTTTCGCAGCATTCTGTTTGCTCTCTGTATTTCCGTCCGCAGATTGATCCATGCTGGAAAAAGTCTCCAGCGAGTTTCCGATAGTTAGATCACTTTTAGTATTGATCAGTTCTTGATCGATGAGATGTGGCTGTCAGACTGAGCAGCGACGAGCAGCTCACGGCGCTTTGAAAAGGATGAGTGCCTCAAAACATAGTAAGCGGACTACCTAGTGAACAGTGTTTGTGGCCAAAGAAGACCCGTGTGGATTTATTCTCAAACGGCCAAAATGTGACGTATAGAATGCTGTCTAGGTAGGGCGCTCATTAGGTATTAAGACACATCCCTTTGACATTCATCGCGGTGTGTTTGTGTGTGGGTGAAACGACTGTCCAGATCGAAGCAGATGCTCTCTATTTCAGGTGTTTTTCTCCACACGTAGGATCAGCGTGAGAATTAGCCTATAGGCTGCAATATTTCGTGAAGTGACACTTTAAAGTTAATTTCTTTAGCAAATGCTACGGTTGAGAGCAAAGTATGTGAGGAAATAAAACGGGAGTTTCAAAGTGGTTTAGGCTATTGACTGCAAACTTTTTTTCCTACCACATGCCAAACTTTGATTAACCAAATGATTGTCAGCATTAAAATGCAAACTTTATTTGTGATAAAAATAACAGTACATTTTCTTCTATGAATCTATAAAAAACATAACTTCTATGTAGCCTATCACAGATGTTGGTAGATGCATTCTGTTCATCTAGCTCCTGTAGTAACATTAGTTAACCACACTTTGAAGCGTCATCTGTGCGGCGATATATAATTGACAAATTATACCAGTATTTATGTTTTTGTTGAGGATTCATTCGATGAAGATAACTGATTAATGCAATTCAATTGTTGATGTTATTTTTTATAACTTTTGTGGATTGTGAAATATTTGAAAACCAATGTAAATTTTATAAACCAAACTATTTCTAAACCATGTTTTGACTGTCCCCCGTCGATGGTACACTTCATAAATCCATATGCCTAGAAATAGAAATACACTTTGTATGTGAAAATTTAGTTGTGAACTACCGCTCCCTATTGACTGCGTGAGAACATTACACCTACATAAACAATTCTGATCATAACCGATTTTATTTTTAAAACCAAGGAATAACTGAAAAGACATTTACAAATATCACTACGTTCATATTGATAATGCTAACAAATCTGAGACAATTATCATACATATTTAATACCCAAAAACCTTGCCCATTCACAGTTATTTCTCCATCATGATGCAGTTACAACACAAGTACAAATCAATGTAGAACTCAAGAGCAATAGGTCACATACCCTAAACTGAAAAACAATCACAATAAATAGAAATGAGAAGACAGCAGTGTATGATCTATACAGAGGACTGATACAGTCAACTGAAACGGCCTCTCTCAGAGAGGAGCAAAAAAGCAAGAGAATCAACCAATTATTTTTTGCTCTTCCTGATCTAGTCAAAAAAAGGGTGTTTTATGGCTTCATCCAGGGTGATCCGCTTCGTGACGTCATATTCAAGCATCCTCTCTATGAGATCAAACAGCTGAAGGTGATCAGAGCTACTGGAGTCAATGTATTGCTGCAAGAAAATGTAAAAGTCACTGGCAATTCAGAAGTAAAAGTAAAAACAAAAACTTCCACTGACACAAAACCAACTTTAGTTATAAAACAAGAATGAAAAACTTACTCTCAGTGGCTTGCACTGTTTCCTAACATAACGTCCCGAGGAGCTGTGAATGTCCCAGTCCAGCTTATCATGGCGAACATATCTCTTCTTCCTGTATAATGAGAAAATCAAGCAATTTTCATTCTATATACAGTACATACAACAACATTATTACCTATATACATTATTTCTTTAAGCATCTGTGTTTACTGGATAAGGACTTTAACTACAAAAGTATTACAGAGTGTAATATATATATATATATATACATATATACATATATATATATATATATATATTAGAGCATAACTAGATTTGAGATTTTCTACAATTTCCATTACTTTTCCAGGGCTAGATTTAGTGTTGTAAAATTTCCTGATATTACCACAAACCCTGCAATATCATCAATTCAACATTTAATACAAATATTGAAATTACCTTGTTTTCTGCAGCATCTGTGTTGGTATAGGGCCCAGCACTCGCTCCATCATGGCCAGATGCTCTTTACTATCATGTGTCTATAATTTCAAAAACCACAAACTCCTAAATAAGTGCTGAATCAACAAGTTATGTATACCCAAAGTTAACATTAATGAACGGATTTGAACTCAGAAGTGAATTACCTGAAACAGAGTCGATCCCAGATAATACTCAATAAGAATGCAACCCACACTCCACACATCACAGGAATGGCTCCACCCTAGATCTGTTAGAAACACACAGATATCTCTGTTATAGCTCACAATACATGCAATCATAGCAAGTGTGCAGTCAATGCACCTCAGAATGTATAAATAAAAACAAAGCATCCATAACTGCTTACCCAGAATAACCTCTGGAGCTCGGTAATGTCGTGTGGACACCACAGAGGTGTGATGCTCATGCTCATATGTTGCATTCCCAAAATCAACTACTTTCACATCAGGATTCTTCAGTGTTCTCTCGTCCCTCTTCTACAATTGAAAACAACATCATTAATTGACTGCACAATACACGATAACAGAGCACGTCTGAATCAGTGCTATTTTTTTTAACTAAAATTATTGAAGATATCTATATATAAAAAATATTAATATTACAATTTTATACAAAAATGCAGAAAAGTTCCAGTGTCAACTAAATGAAATAGATTTAAGTTGAAATACCACAATTACTAAATATGATTGAAAAATATTTTCTATATTTTTAAGAATATAAATATTTTCAGTAATAATAGAAATGTTTAATTCTATAAAACCTAATAAAAATTATAAAATATTATATTAAATATATTTTTTAATATGATCATTTCTACTAAATAAATAATAGTAAATTAGCACTGCTCTGAATGGATACAATGCCTCTCCTTACCATTTTTGGATTGTACTTGATGTCATACTCTGAATTAATAAAGAGGATGTTCTCGGGTTTCAGGTCAGTGTGTGTCAGCTTATTCTTGTGTAGAACTACGACACAAAGAAGCAGAGAAATGCAAAACATTAAATCTATGTTTTGTCCGAAATACACACAGAAAAACAAGAACTGAGACTCACATCTGACTGCTCTGATGATCTGGTAGGCCATGTGCCTGATTTGGTTGATAGAGAAGGGCTGAAAGCCATTTTCCTTCAGAAAATCATACGTGCTCAAGCCCAGCAGCTCAAAGGCGATGCAGATGTGCCCGTGGTGATCAAACCAGTCATACATCCGCACACAAGCACTGAAGAAAGGAAAAATAGCTTTGAAATACTGCATTGCTAATTTGTAGTCTGGACTTTGACACAGCCAGGAGGCTGTAAATTTCAAATTAAGTGTGATATATTACACAGCCATGCATCACAGAGGCATAAATTACTTAAGATTCATTCTCATCTGTTTTCACAGGCACTTACTATCGTCTGTCACAGTCAAGTGAGTTAATCTGCTCCAGCACCTCGACCTCAGACACAGCCGCATCACGATAGCGCTCAATGTTTTTAATGATCTTCAGCGCAACGCGAGCTCCTCCCCTGCAATAGCCACATACAGTAATATTACCACACATGATAATACAAAAAGGCATGCACTTATTACTGGACACTTACTCAACCAAAGCATTTCTTGAAAAACACTTAACATTTAAAACTGACATGATATAAATTCTATTTTCTAAACCCATATTATTGATTTCAAAGTACCAGTTGACCCAAAAATGGAGTCATGTGGATTAATGTGATGTTTTTATCAGCTGTTTGGACACTAATTCTGATGGCACCCATTCACTACAAAGGATGCACTGTTGATCAAATGATGTAATGCTAAAATTGGGCACATCTGTTCAGATGAATAGAAACAAACCCATCTACATCTTGGGTGTCCTAAGGGCGAGTACATTTTCAGAAATGTTTCATTTTTGGGAAAACTAGCTCTTTTTCTTTTTTTTTTTTTTTACAATTAATCTGAACACATTTTGCTTTTAGATTTCTTTTGTCCCTGTCAATTTTCTGGTGAAATGGCATATATAATCAATAATCAATGTAATTTTACACCACAAAACAGAGTAAAAGATCTGTTGCTATTTCCATTTCACTGAATCCTTTATTATAATCAATATGGGGTGTCTTAAGAGCAATACTTTTTACGATGCTCATACGTGGCATGAAGACTTACTTTTCATGATCAATGCACTCCACCACTTTACCAAAGGCTCCCTCTCCAAGAGTGCACACAATCTCATCTATGGGTTTAAAGAAACACTGTTAGAAACATCAAATTGACAACAGTCCATCAAACCCTTTCAAAAAACTTCACTTGGGTTTTGAAACACTCAAATTAGAAAAGCAATGCATAAATCCACAAACATAAGACAATAGTAGACTGGTGATACACACATCAGGATAAGTCTAAGTGCTCTGTCACAGCTGCATTTATCAGGACCCCAAAATTAGCATGTAAAATTAGACTGACCCCAAAACAGAAAATAAGTAGTGAAAGAAATGAAAATATACAGAAGAGAGACAGAAAAGTGTGTATTCTATACATCTTGCTCTCAGCATGTCTCCACTGTGATAGATCAGGTGCCCCTCCTCATCATCCTCAATACTCCTGGATCTTTTCCTGCGATGACTCCTCTGGGGTTTCGGACCACCACCATCATCATCACCACCATCATCATTAACCCATGAGAATCGCGGGGGACCAGAACGCGCCATTCATTCATTCACGATTGGGGGGGGAAGTGATTCGGCCCATTCAGATACCCGCAGCAGCCAGGCCCGGCCACAGGGAGCAGCCAACGCAAATTCAGCCCACGAGATACACACAGGGCCCACCACATCGTGTGTGTTACAGAAGAAAAACAATGGCAACATATTTTCAGATGAGATACTTTCTCAAACCATTAAGTAGACAATTATAACAATTCATCATTGAAAAACATTCTAGATTATTATCCCTCCTTCATGAATGAGGTGCCTTAAAACATTTTATGTGCTGTGGATATCAAACTACAGTTATGTATTGAGTGAGAACCCCCTTATGATGTCATAATTTTACCATCTTCCTGTCATTCATTCAGACAATACTGGAAATGAGGATCTCCCACAGTGCATATAACTAGAAAGAAGGCACAGAAAATACAAGGCTGACATGGCAATGGGAGACAGACAGTGGTCATACCGAGTCAGAGTGATGGTGTGAGCGATGGTGCCGGTGTCTGTGCCGGCTGCTCCGCCTGCTGTTGCCAGAGGATTTGCTGTAATGATGCCAGTCTCGGTCACGATCACGGCCCCGGTCTCTCTCAAGGCATCTTGATCCGTCCCGGTCTCTCTCCTGGTCTTTACAAGCACCTCGGCTGTCATCCTCATGGTCTCTGAATACAGCTCGCCTGTCTTTAGATTCCAATCTTTCATTTGAGCTCCTTGTCTCAAGGTAATGCCTGTAAAAAAAAAAAAAAATGCAACACTTTTTTTAATAATAATAATAATAATAATAATAATAATAATAATAATATTGTACACACACATATACATTTTTTTTACACAAATGCATAGTTACAAAAAAAATGGATATTTCTTTAGTTTAGATTTGAGATAATGCCTATAAAAGATAATGCAACAAAAATCTACTGGGTAGGGTACCGACTGATTTACACTGAGACTGAAAATTATAAACATCACTATAGTCATTGCATTTTTTTCTATTCTGTGTCTTTATTAATTAAATTTTGAAAATTATTATTTTTCTTTAATTTGACAAATACATTTTAGAACATATTAAAAATGTATTACTGCACTTGAGCAAAGACGAAAAGTGCTTTCAATCATTAAAACAATACATTTTAAATGCATTGTATATGTAATTATTGTATTTAAATGTATTTTTTAATCCAGAATGAATCCAGTTTAATATCTTTCTTTTTTTCCTGAGTTAAAAATAATGTTTATCATTAATTTTTAGCATGATTTACAAAAGACACCCATTAAAATGCCATAAAAAAAAGGAATTCTTAAAACAAAAATCATCAAATTACACTATAAGTGTCTATTTAAGATGTGGGTGCAGTTTAGCCTAATGTAATGTAATTTGATGCGGACACCAAAATTGGACGGGTCATCTTTGACCCTGCTGAAAATAAATTGTATCTTTCTTTAGTTTCCAGTCTTTCATTTGAGCTCCTCATCTCAAAAGTAATGCCTATTTAGATAATGCAAAAAAATATATATGGGAACTGACTTCTAATCTAAACATTACCAAATACATTGTTTTCTATTCAGAGTCTCTTTAGAAAATAATTTCTTTATGATTTATGTGAATGCCCTGATTTGATGATAACTCTGTAATGGCAAATAAAATGATCTGGATCCAAGTAATGAACCTGAAAACCAAGGCACTGACTTAAAGTCTAAATGGAGGAGATTGACACATTGAGGTCAGGTCCTCAAATGTTTTCTAGAAAACTTCCAGCAAAGAGACACTAGTCAAACAAGTATTACACAACACACTGCCACAAGATGTCAACATAAGACTCGGTGGGCGCTGGCCAAGAAACTTACAGCCTTAATACGGGTATAACATTAACTTATACAATTTGTTAATTCAGAAGGACTCTCACCCGTCGCTGTTCTTGTGGTGTTGATGGTGTTTTTTCCTGTATTTGTTTTCTCTCTCGCTGCTGTGCGAGTCTCGTCTGTGTCTCTTTCTGCTCTTCATTCTCTCCTCCAGACTCTCCTCTCTCAGCCAGGGAGAACGCATTCGTGTCTGTCTCATCTGATAAAACAAGCATCATACACATAAATAACATTTATATCAAGTACAAATACTCTAGCCACGTAAACTAACGTTATATAATATTATAGGGCAGGATCCAAAAATACAGTGGCCTCTTTGTTCTAACCTTCTCGTGTCAACAAACTACGTTAACGTTATTTGCTCGAACCCCCTTTTTTTGGCAAGTCTAAAATGGTTCGAACATAATAACAATAACTTAAACCCGTTTAGACAATTAAATATATTTTGTGAAACTTATTGCACGATAAACACAATCAGCGACTTCGTTAACGCTTTTAGGTGATAAAACACAAATCGGTTCTAAAGTAATTAGTGCGTTGTGTGAGTAAAATAGTCAGCAAAAGATTAAACAATTGCTTTACCTCGCTTAGGAAAGATCTCTAAATAATAGCAGTAACGTTACTCGATAATAGACGAATTTATTTCCTCCGTCTTCTTGGACGTCGTTTGTGAGGCTCAAAATGGCGTCCGTTGAGTCGAGGCGACCTGCTGGAATGTTCGAGAACAGTCCTTTACGTCATCGGCTCCAGAGCGCGCGTGCTGTTTGTACATCCAGAGCGCGCGTGCTGTTTCTAAACTGTACAAGGAGCTGATCATTTTGATACTGTAAACTAGAGAAACATCTAGCCTAAACATTACACTAAATTATCTACTGTATTATATTATGTTATATTATGAATAAAAATAAATATTTTTATAGGTCTATAAATGTTAGCTAAAAATCTTGAGGAACACTCATTTAACCAGTACTTATAGAATCAATAAATAATTATTTATGTGACCCAGGCAGACTTTTGTCCTCCGTAGACATTATATTTTAGTGTATTTCTGATACATGCCACAGGATGCCCTGTACAGAGCACATTCTTTTTGTTATGAAACAGGGCATAATTTTCATAGTCTTCTGTAGAGGACACCAGGACAAACGTGTACTTAATCAGACATTTTGAGGATACTCAACAAGTCAGAAATAAATTATAAATCAATATTCCTATATGGGATATTCTTATGAAAATGTTCCCAAGTTATTACTCCTATTATAACAGGTCTTTTTTCTTTATGGCTTGCCTGCAAGGACACACTGATATGCAAATTAGATGCAATGTAGCCTATAGAAACATTGTATAGAAGTGGAATAACAATTTGTAGACATTTTACACACATATTCCATAACATACAGTAGTAAATCAAATAATTCTGTTATATCTAGTTGAGAATCATCTTTGTACTGATTGGTGAATGAAAAAATAAAACATTGTTTTGCCTATATACAGTACATGCCTTTTCATGTCTATTTTATTATCTTTATTTTATTAAAAAAAAAAAAAAACTGGTGTCCCATTTCTCCACAAAGGACTTAAAATATGAATAAAATATATTAAAAAAAAGGTTCTCAGGTAGAAAGGTTTATTAAAAGTTAAAATAATACCAAAGCATGCAAAGCCAAATGTAATGATAAGACAAATTAAATAACATTCCAAGTATGTTCCCAGAAGTTCAGAGTTTTAAGGCTGTTTTTGTTATAATTGTAATTGTAATAATATAATATATAGGAGAAACTTTAACAAATCTACATTCACAGATATAAAACTTGGCTACAATGAACATATTATTGCACAGAAAATCAGAAGAGGAAAAACAAGTATTTTGTTGTCTGTACACACTAGATGGCAGTAAGCTGTTCACATGAGGAATCTCACACGAGAGCGCGACCTGAAGAAGATGGTTCGCCCTCAAGAGTTTTGCTTCCGGTGTGTTTCTTCCTTTTCCTCTTGCCACAGTGTGAGAGCTGTAGGGAGGACTCGGCCCTCCGACAGAATCCGACTCCATCCACCTATATAGGTGATTCTCTCCTGCGCCAAAATGACCGAGCAGATGACAGTAAGGGGGACCCTTAAGGGTCACAGTGGATGGGTCACCCAAATCGCCACCACCCCCCAGTTTCCCGACATGATTCTGTCCGCGTCCCGGGGTAAGTGTCCGCAGAGCCGCGCTGCAGCCAATGCGCTTCCGGAGACACGAGCCCGAACATTACACTGAATAAAAGCTCCTTTCATCTCTAGCTCTGTATAAAGCTGACATGTGCACTATATCGAGACCTCGTTCATGGTTGTATAGAGTATAATACAGTCAGTGAATGGTAGTAACTGTGTGATGCCTCCAGCTGTCAGAATTATAAAGCTAATGAAAGCTTACAGTTTGAAGATCTGTTCGGTGATCTTCTGTTGTCCACCTTACAGACAAAAGCATCATCATGTGGAAGCTGACCCGTGATGAGACCAACTATGGCATCCCGCAGCGTGCTCTGAAGGGCCATTCCCACTTTGTGAGTGATGTTGTGATCTCTTCCGATGGTCAGTTCGCCCTGTCTGGGTCCTGGGACAGCACCCTGCGCCTGTGGGACCTGACAACGTGAGTATTTGGAGGCACAGGGCAGTTGTCCAAAATCTCTTCCATTGGATTTGAAGTGGTGATGAAACTCAAATGTCATCTGTGTCACTGTGATGATAAAGAGGCTGTTTCTGAACTTAAAACTCTTATGCTGATGATACACGGGGCAAGTTTTTGAGCAATTTTGTCATGCAGCTTTTTCTGAGCAGTGTTGCTTGGGCACTTTCCCATTGAGAATGTGTAACATGTTTCTTTCATGATTCTTCAGATCGGTTTTGGGCCCTGTCTCATCTGGCTGACCAGTGTATCATCAGCCTTAGGAATGTCAATATTGTCTGTGAAAATATACTTTTGATCTGGCCAAATTTTATAGTCATGAGACCCTGATTTATATTAAATTTGAAATACTTTTACAAGAAGAATACTGAAAACTGACAATGTTAATAAAGTATGTTTAAAGAATTTGAGTTATGTATAAACACAATTTTGTCTTCAGGTTAATTTGTGAAATGTTATTTTTTTCCACCCAGTGGCACTACAACCCGTCGTTTTGTTGGACACACCAAGGATGTTCTGAGCGTGGCTTTCTCTGCTGACAACCGTCAGATCGTGTCTGGATCCAGAGACAAGACCATCAAGCTGTGGAACACCTTGGGAGTCTGCAAGTACACCATCCAGGTACACCTCCATAATGCTCTTTACACAAGTTTAGGACTCCCTTAATGGAGAGATCCTAAGTAGTAATAATCTTTGATCATCTCGCATAAAGAGGGGAAAATTGCTTTGGGGTGCATGAAAAGTCTTAATGTCTTAAGTTCAGTCTGATCAAATTTAAGATTTAGTTAAGGCAATACCTTAGGTTATTAATCAAAATTATCTTGGCTAGCATTTGAATGTGTGCCTGTTTAATCAAGAATGAGATGCATGTTTTATTTTGAGGTTGTATTGGTTTGTTCTGCATGTACATGCAGTATTTTATTTGTGCAGGTCTTAAAGTCTTTAACTTGGAAACTCAACGGATACCCTGAGGTTTATGACATCTTGTGCTGTTCTGAAACCCTTTATTTTTGATTTGTCCACAGGATGACAGCCACACTGAGTGGGTGTCCTGCGTGCGTTTCTCTCCAAACAGCAACAACCCCATCATTGTGTCTTGTGGGTGGGACAAAATGGTCAAGGTGAGACCTTTCGTCTGTACCTTTATGTAAATTAGAATAGTTGCTCGGTAAACAACTTTACCCTGTGATTAATCAAATCCACATTTGTTTTGTCTGAGCTCTTGGGCTCTGACGACAAGTCCTGCAATTATGATGGGTAACTGATCGAGTCCTTTACTAAGTGAACCATTTCATCAGGTCGGCTTGCATGGATTGGCTGAATATTTGCTAATGCAGCCAGTTTGAATGATGGGTGTTTGTTACAGGTATGGAATCTTGCTAACTGCAAGCTGAAGACCAACCACATTGGCCACACTGGATACCTGAACACCGTGACTGTGTCTCCTGATGGATCTCTGTGTGCCTCTGGTGGAAAGGTAATCTGGTCCCTTTTCTTCTGGTTTTCACTACTACAGTCAGTGAAGGGGTTTGAGATGACAGAGTGAAGAGGATGAAACCTTAATGCCATCTGAATCCATGTGATTATAAAAGAGGCTGTTTCTGAACACAGAAAAAAAAGTTTTCAGAGCGTATAACTTTTTCTATCTGTATTCACTGTGTTTGTCCTCATTTCAGGATGGGCAAGCCATGCTGTGGGACCTGAACGAGGGCAAGCACCTTTACACCCTGGATGGTGGTGACAACATCAACGCCCTTTGCTTCAGCCCCAACCGCTACTGGCTGTGTGCCGCCACCGGACCTAGCATCAAGATCTGGGTGCGTTTGTTCATGAATGCTTTTCATATTATATACTTTAAAATACTGTGCATCTAAGATGTTTCAAATGCAATGATTTCCCTTTAGTACACAACTAGTCACCGTTTATATTGGAGCAGAGAGTTCAGTGATGAAAGTTCAATGCCTTCTGTAGCTATGATGATAAAGAGGCTGTTTCTGAGAACTATTGTCCCAAGCGGGTATCAGATTATCATACTGCTGTTGCAAAGCTGACTGTTTCCTCTCAACAGGATCTGGAGGGCAAGATCATTGTTGATGAGCTGAGGCAGGACATCATCACCACCAACAGCAAGGCTGAGCCACCTCAGTGCACTTCTCTGGCCTGGTCTGCTGATGGACAGGTGGGTTTTACAGCATCCTTTTCTTCCTAGGATAAGTTACTGAACTATTCCTTGCATTTCGTTAGTCTACATATTCTAGCTGGATCAGCTGCTCCCATTGATTATACCCAATCACTTATAACATCTGAAACCTTATGGTGACAGTCCTGCAAATATGAGGGGGACAGTATTATGATTTTAAGTCTGTTGCAAGTGCTTCTAAAGTGGTACCCGATGATAATCCCGGTCTCTCTTCTCATCACAGACTCTCTTTGCTGGATACACGGACAACCTGATCAGAGTGTGGCAGGTGACCATTGGAACCCGATAGACGCCTTTTCTAATGTCTAAATAAAATAAAATTAAAAACATTTAAAAAGAACTACAATTGACTGTTTACTCTTTTTTTCTGCCTTGCAATAAACTACAACTTAAATGCAACCATGTTTATAGCCGCTAGATGGCGCTAATGTAACTTGCTTAATTCTATGCGACTTGTTGCCTAGCAACAAGGCCAACAAGCCGAACTCAACGTTGAGGACGGGACATGATACAGCTCTTGAATTTTATGAACTATTTTAATGTTGTAGGTAAGAAAACATGTAAATTGTTCTTCCATTATGGTAAATTAAACCATTTTCTCTCTAATATGAGACATTTTGCCTTTGCTGTCCAAACAACTTCAAATGTAACTGTGAAAAAGTCCAGTAACGTAAATGGCATAAAAATAGTGAACCGCTAACGTTAAGTAACTTAAACGTTAGCGGTTTAAAAAGTCATTGAGAGCGACAGACCTCAGAAACGGATGCCTGCACCTCATATCTTCTAATCAAACCTGATTCCATCCACAAAACCGATGAAATTGAGGACATTGTTCTTCAGTCTGGATTTACAGTTTTTCAGGTAACGTACGTTACGTAAGTGAACGGACACACAACGATTTTTTCCCCTTTTGTTCTTAATGCATTTTGCAAGATGCATAATATTTACTATTTTAAATGTGAATTGAGGCAATCTTTAGTTTGCCGTTTTCTGAGTACAAGAGTCATGTGTCTGATGCCACTACAGTGTAACGTTACTGTTTAAAACGAGGCTGATGATTTGTATTAAAACACACATTTATGCTTTCACGATCCCATTTCACTCCTAGCTTGTACTAATCTGAACTGTGTTAGGCACATTGTGTTTCCAGCACTTGTGTTATTGCCTGCTTGTGATAATCGAGTGTATTCCTCATTCGCAAATGGCCTGTTTAATGAGTACATGTAAATATGTATTGTGCTTAACTCTAAAATCTCATATTTTGTGGATGACGCTTTAGTAAGATTTGCATTCTGCTTATGCATTTATCATTCTTCATTTGTTTTTCTCATTTAACAGAAAAGAAGGCTTCAGCTGAGTCCAGAGCAGTGCAGTGATTTCTATGTTGAGCATCATGGGAATCTGCAGTTTCCCCATCTGACTGCCTTCATGAGCTCTGTACCGGCTGTTGTTCTAGCACTGGCCTGACACCAGGCCATTGCCACCTGGAAAGCCATAATGGGGGCAGTCAGCAGCATCAAGTCTAGAGAGACGCATCCTGACTGGTAATGAATGTCACCAAATGAATCTTCTCTTTCTATGCAGGTGGTTTATTAATAAAATGGACTTATGAAGTTCAATTGTCATGTACTGTAGGGGGGTTGTATTACAGTGCACCAGTTTCTGTGCCTTTTTAACTCCTGGCAAAATAAATAGATACTTTTGTTGGATTTTATGCACTTTAGACTAATAATTTACAAAGTCATTATTCATTGCAACTCCTAAATCACATAACTCATATGTCATTGCAACAAAGCTATATCCATTATGCACACTGTAATTTGTTTAATCTGTGCTCAATATCAGTAATTATTTCATTGTAACTCGTATTTCTTAATGTCGTCATTAGTTTGAGTGTAAAGTCAAAGTACTTTTGACACCCTGGACCCAGTTATTCAAAATAAATTTCATTGGATAAAATCGTGAAAATAGGCTTTTCTTTTTCTTTACAGACATGGCTTGCAGACTGGTTGATGAAAAAAAAACTAATAAGCCCAACATATCTGATGGAACAGTAGTAGAGGAGGCAGCAGTGTAAATTATTATTATTATTTTTTTTTTCCCCAAGCAAGAAGAATTTTCCAACAAGAGGTTACAGCCATGCTCTTTTTTGGTCATTTTCCTCATATCATTTGAACCGCTTTATAAAATAAAGGTTTGAAATTTTGCTTTAGCCCTTTTTTATCCAAATGTGTGTTCGTTTTAAATGGTCATTGTTCATTTAATTGTAAGATACAATTGCTAATTTGCAGTATCCTTGTCACTACATACTATAACATTTTAACATTATTCAAATAAAATCTTAAAATTCATTCCCTTCTGATGGTGATAAATATTTGGTTCACAATCTGTTTTTAAAGTGAAGAACTAAGTATATTAATACAACTGTGTTCTCGACACACAAAAAAGGCAATAATTAAAATGCCTATGCAAAAGACGCTGTAACTTCCTCCTCATTACTATTTGCTTGTTTCTTGCATTATCTGTTTTGTAGCTCCCTTCTAAAAACATAAACTTTTAATTTACTTTAAAAGTGGTCAACAACATGTTTATAAACCAAACAAGAACAAAGAGTTCTTCCCCCCACTCGACACGAAGGATCAGATGAGGCGCGTTTAGGGGCGGATTCTGTGACGTGTAAGCGACACATTTGATTGGCTATTAGAATGATTAGCATTCGAAGCCACCCAATTAAATGCGCCCTTACTAAACTTCCTTTATCTTCCATCCAGTAATATAAAACCAACCGCCTGTCGGCGCAACAAGGAAGGGCCCACACCGCGGAAAGCATTCCACGGAGACTTCTCACTTGCTGCTGCTTTTACGGTAAAGTATTTACGTGAAAATTACGCATCTGCTAGCCTCCGTTTACGTATTAGTTGCGTTAACCCTTACATTTAATCATAGGACAGTAGAGCTGTGCATCATCCTAAATTAGAAAGCGATATGTTTACATATTTGTTGCGTATGAGAATGCGAGCGCCGCTTTTCAAAATGGTGGTTTTTCTGTGTTACATAAGGCGCTTCCTTTCGTAACTATTTCACATTTCTCTGCAGTTTTAGGTTTTCACATTAAACTACCACCATGTCAGACGCCGAGCAGAATTATATGGAAACCTCAGAGAACGGCCACGAGGACGACCTGAACGGAGCCGGGCAGTACGAGGAGGGCCACGGGGAGGCGCAGGCCGGAGCGCAAGGAGACGCCGGTGCAGAAGACACGGCCGGGGACGAGGAAGACCCGCAGAATGGCTCGTCGGACGGGGGGCAGATTGATGCTAGCAAAGGAGAGGAAGATGCTGGGTACGTAAAAGTAACAGTTGTGCTGGATACTCGAAAGTAAAGTCCTTTGTTCTGTCCCTTCTTTGTTGGCGCCATGTGTCTTTTGTAGGGGGATGGGCGCATTTGTGAATTGAACACGGAGCGGGTTTTTAAAATGGACTGCTGTAACTGTTACCTCTTTAATTGTTCCCTTAGGCATGCATGATTTGTGAATGTGTGTGTGCGCGCTTATTCAATACATTGTGATTGTGTTGCAGTTTTTCCCGTTTATTAATCGAGAGTGGGCTTTTTCATTTGGAGAAATGGGGAAATTTTTGAAATCTGTGCTTCCACGCCCTCTCCTGGTGTCTCACTCCCGATTTTCTGCTTCGTCTCCTCAGGAAAATGTTTGTTGGGGGCCTCAGCTGGGACACGAGTAAAAAGGATCTTAAAGATTACTTCTCTAAATTTGGAGAGGTGACAGACTGCACCATCAAAATGGACCCCAACACTGGGCGATCAAGGGGATTTGGGTTTATTCTTTTTAAAGAGTCTGCCAGTGTAGATAAGGTAAACTTTGGTTCTTTGGAAAACCTGAAGTCTTGTGATTCTTCTTCGATTTTGGTTAATTTCGATTAATTTCTCTTTACACAGGTTTTAGCACAAAAAGAGCACAGACTGGATGGACGACAGATTGACCCCAAGAAGGCAATGGCAATGAAGAAAGAACCTGCTAAGAAGATCTTTGTCGGTGGACTAAACCCTGAAACTACAGAAGAGAGGATCCGCGAGTATTTTGGTGCCTTTGGCGAGGTACTGGAGTGTTCCTTTTGTGAACCTCTTTAAATTGTTTTAAGCAAGCTGAATACAAAGTTTAGACATGCATATCAAAGTTTTATATTGGAAATATGCACATTCACATGATGCTGTTTACCATTGCAGATTGAGACCATTGAACTTCCAATGGATCCAAAGACAAATAAGAGGAGAGGGTTTGTCTTCATTACCTTCAAGGAAGAAGAGGCTGTCAAGAAAATTTTGGAAAAGAAATATCACAACGTCAGTGGAACCAAGGACATAAATGGAAAAGAGGGCCTTGTGAGTGTTTCCACTGTGACGTTCACCTTGAATTTATTGATCGACGTGATTAAATCTTCTGGGATGTTGTTTGCTATTTGACCTTGTACTTACCGTCAGCATTCTTACTTGGTTATTCGTTTTAGCTGTAGTATTTATGCAGATGTTCTGTTACAGTGACTCAAACCACCCATCTTTGCCTCTTTTACCCCGCAGTGCGAGATTAAGATTGCGCAGCCAAAAGAAGTGTACCAGCAGCAGCAGTATGGAGGTCGTTTTGGAGGAGGAGGAGGAAGAGGAAGGGGACGTGGAGGTCAGTACCCTTGCTTCTTTCCTGTTGGACTGTCTCAACCACCACTCAGACTTTAGGCTGCATTAGTCTGTGCAAAGTTTACCTAGATAAAGACTGCATGCTCATCAAATTTCCAGAGATATGCATTTGAAAACAACAGAGTTAACCTTTTGTGTCTATATGAATCGAATGCTGTCAGGTTAACGGAGACCGGTCACTTATTTATAGCTTCATGCAATACAAATTGTTTTAAAGCCACTTCATGGTAATAAACAGAAGGATAATAATCATTGCTGGAAACTTGCTGAAATATGAGAAATTGTAAATTCTGCTATAAAGCACTGGAGTCTGGTCCGTGTTAATTCAGTTCAGTAACTGTAACTCAGTTACTCCAATTATGAAACCAGTTAAATTCAGCTATAAGCAGCTCTATAGAAGATATGTAACGTGACAAAGGCTAGTTTAAACGTACTGCCGAATCTGAATTTCCAATAACTTCGGACAAGTATAAATATTTGTATCAGAATTGTATTATTGCTCACATGCAGATATTTTAATCTATTTCATCTTGTGTGTGTGTATAAGTGAAGTCTTCAGATTTAATCTGTTTTAAAAGCTTTGGCTGATCACGGATCTGATTAATCTAAATCCATTCTAATGCCGCACAAAGCTGGAGCAGAAACCAATCACTTTATGGCTTTACACGCTGCTCACAGATTTCAGGGTACGTTACTGTGCCAGATGTGTTTAAAATTGGTTTTGTTTTGTAGGCCAGGGTCAGAACTGGAATCAGGGCTACAATAACTACTGGAATCAAGGCTATGGCAACCAGGGATATGGCTACGGCGGCCAGCAAGGCTACGGTGGATACGGAGGCTATGGGAACTATGATTACACAGGGGGCTACTACGGCTACGGCGGCGGATATGACTACGGTAAGCACTGATTGTCCTTGGGGTCTCCTCCCTGCCCCCGTCAGGTTCTTGTGAATGCGAGGGACTCAAGTTCCTTTCTCTGCTTTCTCTTACCCCCCTAGACCAGGGCAATACAAGCTATGGAAAAACTCCAAGACGTGGGGCTCACCAGAGTAGCTACAAGCCATACTGATCATGTGTAGTGCAGGTATGAATTTAAATTTTTTTCCCACCACTCATGATAAGGTTAATTTGGTTGTGTTGCTCCATTTACCAATTCATCTCCATTTAACCAGCTGAACTCTTAAGGCAGATAGAGCGATCCATTTCGGGGTGGGTTTTATGGTCCAGTAGGGTTGTAGCAGTAGATCACGATAGGCCCCATCTTGTCACCTCATTATTAATTTATTTACAAGTTAACCATTGGCGTAGATTAATGTGGCTAAATCTCAGTGTTTTCTCTCTTTAAAGGTCGTAAAGCTGCAGAGCAGGAGCCAGCGGTCTGGTCACAGTGAACATTGGGGTCTTTTACTTTTGGAAGTTGGCAGAATCTGGACTTCTGCTTCATTTTGTACAGAAAACATAAGGAACTGGGGGGCGCAAATGTCACTTCACGTTTGTTTTATAATTTTTTTTTTTTTTTTTTTTTTTTTTCATTTTGTGTCCTTTTTACATTTCCAGAGATGGAAGTGTTATTTTTTTACTGTACTTTTTGGTACCTTTTTGAATCTATTGTATTGTATGGTTGTATTTTACATCATGGCTGTGTCTATCACATCTAGGCTCAGAGCCCTCAAAATGCTTTCAAAATAAACAGTTTTGGTTAATTTTTCTTTAGTGTTTCTAGATTTATTTTCTTTCCTTTTGTCACCTTTGCTTTGTTTTGCAAAGCTGCATGGCTTCAAGGTGAGCTGAAAAGGGATTTCTTATCGATTGTAAGCTTGTCCGTTGAAATCTGTTAGTGGCAAGTCTTGGTGACTTTTTTTTTTTCTCTCTACTGCTTTTAAGGAGAAATCCTCTCATCCTGTTATATATTTAAGAGTGGCTTTAATAGTGATTCAGCTATACCTCAAAACATACACAGGTAACTGTAACATGATTCTTTCTCGAAACACTGGATACACATTTCTCCAGTGTCTTGGACACATTTCAAGAAATAAACTTGATTTTTAAGATGTCTAAGTCTTTTGTGTATCTTTTGCATAATGAAGTCATCTTTTATAACCAATAAAGTCTAGTTTGCATTTGAAGAAATTATAACGTCTGTGATAACCGCATTATTATTGTACAAAATGACAGCAAAAACTAGGTTGTAAGGTTGGTTGGAGATGGATCTTTCATTTCTGCTTTTGTTTGAACTTAAAATTCTATTTAAAGCAACAGCAACATTTTTACACTTGTCAGTTCTGGATATTTTTTTATTAAGCCGATATGTGCAGAGTTTAGTTCAATTTGTTTAGAAAGCGGTCTAAAATTGGCATGGTGCGTAGTAACGGCATCTACCAGCAGAGGCCAGGCTAAAGTCTTTTTTTATTATTTTTTTTTTTTATAAGTAGTACTATTTTAAGGTATGTAATTGATTAAATGTGGCAGTAAAGACCTAAAATGTATATTTCAATAAGTGTTCTATTACAATTTCCACCATATTAAGCAGTAAAACAGTTTAACAATACGTTTTTCTAAAGCATCAAATCAGCATAATTCAAATGATCATGTTACGCTGAAGCCTGGAGTAATAAATTACTTATGTTAAAATCTATTAAAACAAGTTATTTTAAATTAATACATTACAATACTCTTTCCGTTTTATCAAATAAATGCAGACTTGGTGCATAAAAGACTTTACCAAAAACATTTAAAAAGAATATTACAAACATTTTGTTTATGAAGTTCATTTGTGTCTTCTAGTGTTTTTGCTCCAAGACAGTCATATTCACGACAAAGTTTTTCATATGGCCAATGTTTTGCTTAAAATGTTAGTTGACAAATCTTGCTGCCTTGCAAGTTCTGATTATTCCTTCTGTAAAATCAAATCTAGTTTACAGAAGTAACATGGTTTTTGTAGGCGTGTTATGCAACTTTGAAACCCAAAATGTATAGCAGTATCCCAGAATGAAATTTTCTTAAACTCTAAACAGATAAAATGACAACTATTTTTCTTTTTTCTTTTATTTCAATCAAAATAAAACCTGAGGAAATCCAGGCAAATAAAACAAAAGGAAAACCCTGAGGACACACAATGGTGTACATTTATGTTCTGATGTGTTTTTTTAGGTGAAACACCAAACTTACGCTACAGACATTTATTTGGCACATTTATTTACCATTAAAAAAAAATCAACAGTCTTTGTTGAGATATAAAGCTCAGAAATTAGAGATTTTGCCGTGGATTTCCCCCGGTTCACACGTAATGCTACATTTTCTTAAAAAAAAAAAAGTAGAAACAACCATATGTACAATAAAGAACTTTAAAACACTGCCACTTGAAAATAATGTTTTTTTCTTTTCTTGTAAACGTCTAACGAATACTTTTAAACAAAAGAATAAGACACCCTTTGGCGGTTTAGCTCATTAAAAAGCCCTGTAATCTGGTGAATATGTGATGTCTGCTGATCGTGGGGTGAGCAGCAACATCCCGACATAAAATAAAGAATTCTCCACAGGAGGAAGGTGAAAGACTCAAATGTCCATCTCAAACTGGTTGTCATCCGCTATAAAAAAAATAGAGGTTGATTAGAGTGTTTCTTTGAGATATTCTATGTTCTTTTCCCCTGTTCCCACCATAAAATCAAAACAGTAATTGTGACTTTCTCACAATTATTTCAGTATTTTTCCTTGCAATTGTGAGTTTATATCTTGCTATTCCTATATATATATATATTTTTTTTTTTTTTTTTTTTTAAATGCAATTGCATTTGCAACTTTTTCATATTTCTGACTTTTTCCCTAACATTTTTTATTTTTATTTTATATCACAGTTCTGAGTTTGTCTTGTGAAATATAAACTCAAAATTGCAAAACAAAGAAGGACAGGACAGGATATACCAAAAGAATGCGCTTCATGGGAAATTTGATTGCTTAAAAGTGTCCTGGAATTGTGATTGCAAAACAGGTTTTTCTTTTTTGCCATTTTCTTTTTCTGGAGCAGAAAACAATTTTACCTGCCAGATCCTTCTCCTCCTCCAACTCCTCTTTGAGTTCCTGAAGTTTGGACATGGGATGGTGTGAAGGAACAGTCACCCCAGGAATTTGGGGCAAACAACAGGGTGGGGTCCGGGCGATGGGAGAGTTCCTGCAGTCCAGGAGGAATTTTCTATCATAAATGATCCGAGTTCCTGAAGAAGGTATAGAACGTATATTAAATTAACCAATCAGACGGCTAGAAAAATATATTTACACTCTAGTCTGCATGGTACAACATGTAAGAAAAGAAAAAAAAAAACTTTAGATTCCAGTCAAATGTTTTAGCACTCAAAACCAAATGATAAAATGTGACTCTGATGAGGATTTCTTGGGACTAAAACCAAAATTGAACAGCAATTCTAATCTGTTTAACAAAACAAAAGAAAGATAGCAATTAACTTTGATGTGCCACTCAACATGTCCACGCTAGATTGTAAACAAAGACTGAAATGTTTCAGATTTTGCATGTGAAAAGAAGCACTCATGGGCTGAACTGAACTGCAGGACTCAGCACCTCCCGTTTTAGTTCTTGGAAATTTGAGCACGTTGCACATGAGCAAGCAGAGCCGAGACGTGAGGCACCACAATGTAACAGATGAGTGTTGTTAACATGTAGTGGGACTGAATTATCCCGGTTAGGTTTGTTCTGATTTAAGAGCTGTTAACGGTGCTATCATACACCAAACGTAATGTCATTTCTGTTGTAGTTAAAGCTGTACTCTATCCAGCGTTCCCACCAGTGGCTGAAAAACATGTTATGCAACCATTGCTATTTAGTTCAGTGTGTGTTCTGGACAAAAGATGGCTGAGAGAGAGGGGGGGTCAGGGTGTGGATGGAGGTGGTGACAGGGGTTGGACCAACAGTGGTCTCAACTGTGAGCTGCTCTGGTCAGAGGAATGCAGGGAGACCAACCCAAAAGTTTCAGCAGGACTTTGTTCTGCTCAAGCATGCTTGTTCCTTCATTGCTCTTCAGCAAGTCTGAAATTTGTTTAGATTAAAGCACCACATTCCACTCCCAAGCACCAGAAAAAAAAAAACAACAGGAAAAAGGGAAATTATATTTTGCATTAAGAAAACAAAACTCACTTTTGGATTATTATTGGCATAATTGGGACATTTTGTTCATGTGTTTGTTTTTTAAATAAACAGCCCAACAAATACTACCTTGAGATGTATGAATGATTTCACCCCAAAATCAATGAAAAAAAGTCTCTTATTTTTCTTTGTTGTATGTTTTCTTTGGTGTATGAATTATTTATTATATATTAAACAATGCAGAAGAACCTTAATGGTCCATCAAGCTAAATATTTGTCTTTTTTTATTTAGGTTGGAACAGGTTTAGCGAGATATACTGTGACATATATGAATGCACATGTCTCTGGAACCGTCCAGGATACAGTGGCCCCAATGAACCCATTTTCCTGAGCACACGGAGTTCTGTTATTCCTGAAATCCACAGCAGCTGTGAAGGAGGAGGGGTGTTTCTAAGAACTGCCTCCTCCTCTGCATGTGCTACAGTTACAGCCACATGCGAAAGATATAGGGACAAAGGAGATTGAGAAACATGTGGGGTAGAGGGTCCTTCCCATTAAATAAAGGGGCAAGCATTTGTTTTTCACAAGATTAGATTAACTCGAAGCCAAGTTTCAAATGGGAGCATGTAAATTGCAAATAAGACCACCAGACATTGCTACATAACAACAAGCACGGCAGTTGGACACTCTTGCTGCAGGCATCTGCCATAAATGATTAACTTGTTACAGTGAGATGTTTCGAATAGGCAAACTATATCTCAGATCATTACAGTCTGATAACATGAAAAGTATTTTTTGTCTTAATGTACTTTGTTAAAATGCACACCCACAGTAAATAACTTATTGCAAGTCAACCAATATAGCAAATGTTAAAAAGTATTGCATCAGACTTTCATATTGCTTAAAATAGTTAAGACTGAGTGCGGTTTAACACATGGTGAGTTCAACCAATAAGAAATGAGCTACAGTGTTTCAATCACAATCATACACAGCCATCATCCTCCTCAGGTGACAGTAGTGGTTTTATTTTTATTTATCATGTTAATGAACCTTAAATAACCTTGTTGCGTAATTTGATGTACAATATCCATATATTTTTTTAAAAGCTAAAGATACATGCACACTATTAGGCACAGTCTTACCCCCTGGTGTGGTGGAGAAGAGTGTTCCTCCAGGGGTCTGGCTGTAGCAGTCTGGGAGCTGGGACCAGTCTTTGAGGTGCAGGACACGCGTGGGAATGGGGCAGCTCTTGCTCTGCTGTGTGTTGCTGGACATCGTGGGTGAAATGCGCTCTAAACTCTGTGCCACTGAACACGATGATAAACCAGAGCTCTGAAGACTTGCTTCTGTCCCACACTCGTGTTGGGTTAAGATCAAACTTAGCGCAACAAAGTTTCAAACACCACAAATAACGACAAAGATATTTTTAGCGTGCCGTGGACAGCGCTGGTCTCGTGATTCTCGCTGAAGAGAGTCTGTCTCTGTGTGTGTGTGTGTGTTTCTGCAGTGGTGAAGCCGAGCGCTGGAGGCATTTAACAACAGCTCAGACTACGTGACTCGTCTCATGTGATAAACGACACTTGAGCAACAAAAAAAGAAAACAGGCGCGTAACATGCAGGGTTGCCAGGTCTTTCAGGGAAAATTATTTGTTTTTTACAAATCTTCTTCCAAGCATGTGATTTTCCATGACACTTTACACAAACACGTATGGAAGCCAAGTTCCTCCACATAAGAAAATTAATACATAGGACTACATAAAAAAAAGGAAAAAAAAGTGATATAAGTATGACACGTAAGTATTTGATGTCTAAATCATCTGATAAAAATGTATGAGATAGAAATAAAAATTATGAGATACTTGGTAAAATATATGAAATATTAATTCATAATTATTAATAAACATTTGAGTTTATGAGATATTAAGTCTTACCAAAACGTGATTTTATTTTTATTGGGTGTCAGAAACGCGCTTCCATAATTATAGGATAAAACATAATAATAATAATAATAATAATAATAATAATAAAGTCAACATATGCTTAGCAAAAGGAGGTTACCTTTATGAGAATTATGGAAAATTATTTTTTACCAACCTTAGGGGTTTAAATGTTTATTGTTATTATTATATTTTGTGTTATTTATATTTGGAACATTGTCTAAACAGTTTGAAACAGTTTAAAAAACATGGTTGTAAATGTAGCCTTTATACTATTTATTGTATATATTTTTTAGACTGTTTGAGTGTAATGCCGGGCAAATGCCAATGTAAACAGAAACTGTTAAAGGTGTTTTGAATAGGATTAGTCGTGTGTAAATAGTAACATGTTCCTGTTAGTGGTACAGATAGAGAACGAACATCATGTACTGATAACATACTATCCATATGTTATATGGCACAATAACATGTACCGTTAGGCATATTTGTGTTGGGCATATTGATTGAGAGCGCTGTAGTTTCACATCCCACACAGCAGTGTCGACAAATCAGAAGGTATGTGGTTCCTTTCCTTTCCTCAGTTATTCGAAAGAGTTTCCCTAGTTTATTAAGTGACTCAGAATTCATGAATTTAACCCACTCACCCCCCCCCCCCTCGTTGTGCTGCGTTTTTTGCCACACTTTTTCCTTCCCACAGACTTCCCACTGAGGTGCCTTGATACAGCACTCTGGGAACAGCCTATTCGTTCAGGAAATTTCTTTCTGTGTCTTACCCTCTCGCTTGAGGGTTTCAATGATGGCCTTCTGGTCAGCAGTCTTACCCATGATTGCGGTTTTGAGTAATGAACCACGCTGGGAGTTTTTAAAAGCCTCAGGAATCTTTTGCAGGTGTTTAGAGTAAATTAGTTGATTCAGATGATTAGGTTAATAGCTTGTTTAGAGAACCTTTTCATGATATGCTAATTTTTTGAGATAGGAATTTTGGGTTTTCATGAGCTGTATGCCAGTATTAAAACAATAAAAGACCTGAAATATTTCAGTTGGTGTGCAATGAATCTAAAATATATGAAAGTTTAATTTTTATCATTATATTATGGAAAATAATGAACTTTATCACAATATGCTAATTTTTTGAGAAGGACCTGTATTCTTGTGATGCTAAAGCTTAATTTTCAGCATCACCACCTCACTCTTCAGTGTTACGTGATCCAACAGAAATCATTCTAATGTGATGATTTGCTGCTCTAGAAACATTTCTAATGATTTGAGATGTTAGACATAAACCCTCGCTGCTTCCCGGCTTGTCACATGGCCACTCAGCACTAAGTTTTATGCAAGAGGAATTTCTCAGTTTTTCTACCATTTTGAAGACTTCAGATCACGAGGACCCAGTTAAACAGGTAATACAAAGTTAGCCCTAACAGTCTGAAGTGCTTTCCTAGCAGAGAACGAAAGCAGCATGTCAGTCCAATAAGACCACAATAACACACTGTCAACTGTCTTTGGGTGACCATAAGAAAAGTTCTTCATATCAAGGGTTGAATGAAACTAAAGGGTTCTTCATTCTCTGTCTCTCTGTTTTTTTTTCGGAAGCTGTTACATAAAGTCACTGAACGGAGAAGCTGACTGTTAATTAGTGTCATCCCAAACTCAATCTTAATAAGGGTCTCTGTTCATTAGACACGTTTTCAGACAGCCGTTATTTATACTGCATGCAGGAATGCTTTTCTCTTGCCAGTTGCCATTACTCTTCAATTTCATCCTTAGGTATATAGGAGCAGACGTACGCACACATTATGAACCCCAGCGTAAGGTCATGGCCATTCAGAGACCGTTCCCCTACGACAGGCCTGGACGCGACCGCAGATACAACAGCATGGGCCGAGGAGTCTCCTTTGAGAAAATGAGACGTGATAATATTTAACCTTGAACTTTACTTTGATATATCTCACTGCTGTTCAGAAGTTTAGGGTCGGTATGATTTTTTTCTAAAATATTTAATTCTCACCAAGGCTACATTTATTTGGTCAATAAAAAACAGTCATATTGTGAAACATTATTACAAATGTGAGTACTTTTTGTCTATTTGAATATTGTAATTTATTCCTGTGATACTATTTTATAAAAATATACAAGAAAGTATTTATGAAATTCCGTATAAAAGTATTTTTTTTACTTTTGATGAAGTAATGCCTTGCTGAATAAAAGTATCAATTAAAAAATAAATAAAATAAAGATCTTGCTTACTCCAGATAAGTTTCTGTGGATATGCATTTTTTTTCCCCAGGGTTATGTGATTTGACAGAAAGTTAAAAATAACATTTGCTGTCACTTTTGATTGGTTTAATTCTTGATGAATTAAAGTATCTTTTTTTAAAAACATAAAAAAAATAACTTTTGAGTGGTAGTGTATATATAAAGACAAATAAAGACACTATGGCACTCGGCTGAAATAGTTACAAAACAATAGTTGCTGATTTGGACGGCTAAATGCATGGTTGTAGGTTCAATCCTCGTGTGATTTCTGGCATAATTTTCCAGACTTAACCTTGGAATAATGGACTGCATTTTTTATATAGCATTTATAATGTCACTTCAGATACGAAAGCCTCTGCTAAATGAAGAATAAAGGAGCTTTCTTTTATAGCATTAGTTTACTCTGTTGAGACAAATCTTTGAATCTTGTTCTGTTTCTGTAGCTTCCTGTCAACATACTTGTGCACGGTTAAGTCAAACAGACAGTGAAAGGCTTATCAGGCAGAATATATATTTTTTCTTAACTTGATCTTTTTCTTATTTGCCTCAAAGATGGTCGTTATGGAGACGGTGGCAACATTGTGTGCACATGAGAGGCCTTCCGTACAGAGCCACTGAGACTGACAGATACAATGTGTGTCCTTTTACACACACGTGTTTATTTCAAGTCTGTGTTCTTGTATAGGTTAATACAAAGTGTTTATTTGATTACATAGCATCCTAATTAATGTTCTGTTTACTGTCTATTTCTATGTTTTCTTCTCTAGTTCTTCTCTCCACTGAACCCAGTGCATGTTCATCTGGAGATCGGTCCTGATGGAAGAGTAACAGACGAGATGGATGTAGAGTTTGCTACATATGAGGATGCTGTGGCTGCCATGTTGAAGGACAAAGCCAATATGCGTAAGTGTTACAGGGAACATTATAGGGAGTATTACAAAGGTAATACTGAAAGATTTTCATTAAAGGGATAGTTCACCCAATTTTTTTTAAATACCCTATTTTGTGTCAGAAGAAATTCATAAAGGTTTTGAACAACTTCAGGTTGGGTAAATGATGACAGAATTAATTTTGAGTGAACTGTCCCTTTAAATTCCATCCTATAAATTGGTCTTGAATGTCAGATTTTTTCTGTTGAATGAAACTGAACAACTTTGTTTATGATAGTTGATATTCTGGAGCCTAACTGACAACACTAAAGGCCTGCTCACACCAAGGACAGTTACTGTAACGATGAAGTTTTGAATGATATCCCTGGATTTACTTTCAAAGCAACTTTTCAAGCTAATGAATAATGAAAACATTGATAGCCAATCAGAATCCACTTAGCATTCAAACCAGCAGATAACAAAACTGCAGGATGTGTTTATAATAAACATAATGTTATCGTCTGTTGGTGTGGACACTAAATAAATATAGTTATCATTCTTTATGTGAATGGGCTTTTATTCTCATGGAGCTGTTCCTAAACTCTACGACAGGGGGCGGAAGTGGGGGATATGGTAGTCAAAAGATGGGCAGTATGGGTAAGACCTATTCTAAGACATAAGTAACTCTTTCTGAGCGGCTATCATAAATGCGTAACTGTTGCTCTGAAGGAAACCAGTCATCACATGGACACAGCAGTCCACAGATGGGCTCTGGCTACAGCGGGGGTGATGGTAACCAGAGTGGCATGGGGGGCTACAGTGACTACATTGACTGTCAGCTCTACCGTAGCTCTGCTAGGCAGTTCCCTGCCAAATCCTATCACCCTTGGACCCCTAGGTGTTGCTATTCTTCATGCCTGATTTAAAAGCCTTTTGTGTTATCCTGTTGTAGCATACCTCAAGCAGTACCTCAAAGGTACTTAAAATATAATCTGAATTAAAGCTGCAAGCAGCGATGAATGGGCCCTCGCACCCGGGCTCACCGCCATCGTGTTGCTTTAGTAAAAAGGTGAACATTGAGAAATATGCATTTAATGTCCTAAATATAAGTGGAATATATCAAAGTATATCCCATATATGTGCCAATCTTACCGTTGCCAGCAGGTGGCGCTATCATTATAATGGAATATTGGCCTTCAGATGTGTTCAGGCCAGGACTCTTATCAAACATGTGAAGTTTGGGGAAGATTGAACATTTTATGCTTGAGTTACAACAACTTCTCTTGCTGTGGCAAGACATCAAATTTTGTCATGGCGCCATGGAAACGCCCTTTAACAAAAACTCAAGATCTCCAAAAGGTAACATTGCACAGGCCTTTATATTAGACTGACCACAAAATATATGTTAATCTCAAAAAAATTATAGGAGTAGTTTTTCGCAGCGTAAAACATGTCACTTCCTGTTGCCAATAGGTGGCGCTATGACTATAACTGAATGTGGGCATGTAGATCTGTTAAGGGCAGAAGTTTTATCTAACATGTGAAGTTTGGGGCAGATTGGACATTGTATGTCTGAGTTACAGCAACTTCCTTTTTCATGGCGAAACATCGAAATTTGTCAGGCCGCCATGGACCCGCCCTTTAACGAAACCTCAAGTCCTTCGCAATTTATTATCGCAAAGGGCTTTAGATTACACTGACCAAGTTTGGTGTTGATCTGAATAAATCTCTAGGAGGAGTTCTTTAAAGTACAACCCCTGAAAATGGCAAAAACAACACCAATTTTGAAGGGAAAATTCAAAATAACCGACTTCCTGTTGGGATCCGGATTTCGTACCAAGAGACTTTTTTGTAGGTATTGGAGTGTTACATGTGTGTACCAATTTTTGTACATGTACGTGAGACATAGCTCGAGGCAGACTCCGTTGAAAGTGTATAGGTGGCGCTATCGAGCCATTCTGCCACACCCGGTGGAATATTGGCCTGCAGATCTGTTCAGGTCAGGACTCTTATCACACATGTGAAGTTTGGGGAAGATCGGACATTTTATGCCTGAGTTATAACATCTTTTATTAACATGGCGAGACATCGAACTTCGCCATGGTGCCGTGGACACGCCTTTCAACGAAAACTCAAGATCTTCACAACTGAACATCGCACAGGCCTTTAGATTAGATTGACCACAAAAAATACATTGATGTCAAAAAATTTCTAAGAGTAGTTCATCACAGCGTAAAATATGACACTTCCTGTTGCCAATAGGTGGCGCTATGACTTTAACGGAATATGGGCACGTCAATCTGTTCAGGTTCAGAGTTTCATCAAACATGTGAAGTTTGGGGCAGATTGGACATTGTATGTGTGAGTTATAGCAACTTCATTTTTCGTGGCGAATCATCGAAATTCGCCAGGCCGCCACGGACACGCCCTGCAACGAAAACTCAAGATCTTCGCAATTTAACATCGCAAAGGCCTTTAGATTAGTCACACCAAATTTGGTGTTGATTTGAGGAAATCTCTAGGAGGAGTTAGTTAAAATACAACACATGGAAATGAACAAAATTACACAAAATTTGCTCATAATATTAAAAATAACCGACTTCCTGTTGGGTTTAGAATTTTGGTCCAAGAGTCTTTTTTGTAGGTATTGGTGTGTTACATATGTGTGCCAATTTTCGTGCATGTACGTGAAACATAGCTGGAAGGCTGTTGATTTTCTTAGTATAGGTGGCGCTGTCGAGCCATTTTGCAACACCCTCTTCTGAATCCTATATCAGACGAAAATTTTCACCAGGTTTGACGCGTGTGCAAAGTTTCATGACTTTTTGAGCATGTTAAAGCCCTCAAAAATGCGATTCATTCGGGAGAAGAAGAAGAAGAATAATAATTAAAGCTGCAAGCAGCGATGAACGGGCCCTCGCACCCGGGCTCACCGTTGTGTGGCTTTAGTAAAAAGGTGAACGTTGAGAAATATGCATTTAATGTCCTAAATATAAGTTGAATATATCAAAGTATATCCCATATATGTGCCAATCTTACCGTTGCCAGCAGGTGGCACTATCATTATAATGGAATATTGGCCTTCAGATGTGTTCAGGCCAGGACTCTTATCAAACGTGAAGTTTGGGGAAGATTGAACATTTTATGCTTGAGTTACAACATCTTCTCTTGCTGTGGCAAGACATCAAATTTTGTCATGGCGCCATGGAAACACCCTTTAACAAAAACTCAAGATCTCCAAAAGTTAACATTGCACAGGCTTTTAGATTAGACTGACCACAAAATATATGTTAATTTCAAAAAAATAATAGGAGTAGTTTGTCGCAGCGTAAAACATGTCACTTCCTGTTGCCAATAGGTGGCGCTATGACTATAACTGAATGTGGGCATGTAGATCTGTTAAGGGCAGAAGTTTTATCTAACATGTGAAGTTTGGGGCAGATTGGACATTGTATGTCTGAGTTACAGCAACTTCCTTTTTCATGGCGAAACATCGAAATTTGTCAGGCCGCCATGGACACGCCCTTTAACGAAATCTAAAGATCTTCGCAAATTAACATCACAAAGGGCTTAAGATTACACTGACCAGGTTTGGTGTTGATCTGAATAAATCTCTAGGCGGAGTTCGTTAAAGTACAACCCCTGAAAATGGCAAAAACAACGCCAATTTTGCAGAGAAAATTCTAAATAACCGACTTCCTGTTGGGATTCGGATTTCGTACCAAGAGACTTTTTTGTAGGTATTGGTGTGTTACATGTGTATACCGATTTTTGTACATGTACGTGAAACATAGCTCGAGGCGCACTCTGTTGAAAGTGTATAGGTGGCGCTATCGAGCCATTTTGCCACACCTGATGGAATATTGGCCTTCAGATCTGTTCAGGTCAGGACTCTTATCACACATGTGCAGTTTGGGGAAGATCGGACATTTTATGCCTGAGTTATAACATCTTTTATTCCCATGGCGAGACATCGAACTTCGTGACGGCGCCATGGACACGCCTTTTAACGAAAACTCAAGATCTTCACAACTTAACATCGCACAGGCCTTTAGATTAGACTGACCACAAAAAATACATTGATGTCATAAAATTTCTAGGAGTAGTTAATCGCAGTGTAAAATATGTCACTTCCTGTTGCCAATAGGTGGCGCTATGACTATAACTGAATATGGGCATGTCAATCTGTTCAGGTCAGGAGTCTCATCAAACATGTGAAGTTTGGGGCAGATTGGCCATTGTATGTCTGAGTTATAGCAACTTCGTGTTTCATGGCGAATCATCAAAATTCGCCAGGCCGCCACGGACACGCCCATTAACGAAAACTCAAAAGCTTCGCAATTTAACATCGCAAAGGCCTTCAGATTAGGCATACCAAATTTGGTGTTGATCTGAATGAATCTCTAGGAGGAGTTCGTTAAAATACAACGCATGGAAATGACAAAAATGACACAAAATTTCCTCATATTATTAGAAATAACCGACTTCCTGTTGGGTTTCGGATTTTGCTCCAAGAGACTTTTTTGTAGGTATTCGAGAGTTACATGTGTATACCGATTTTCATACATGTACATGAAACGTAGCTCGAGGCGCACACCGTTGAACGTGTATAGGTGGCGCTGTTGAGCCATTTTGCCACACCCACTTCTGAAACCCATATCAGACGTAAATTTTCGCCAGTTCTGAGGTGTGTGCAAAGTTTCATGACTTTTCGAGCATGTTTAGGCCCTCAAAAATGCGATTCATTTTGGAGAAGAAGAATAATAATAAATATAGCTGCAAGCAGCGATGGCGGGCTCAAGCCACCAATGCCATCGCCACCCCGGTGGCATCAGGTAAACTGTTCACAATATCCCTCTGGCAGTGAGGTTTTAAAGGATATGGCAGTTAAAGGGTTAATCCGAATCATCAAGACTTTAAAATCACATTCACAGAACAATATATATAACTTTAGTGACACTTTACAATAATATTTCATTTCTAAACATTATGTTAACATGAACAATATTTATATAGCATTCATTCATGTCAGTTAATATTCCAAACTTAAACATTAAAACATTGTTTTTTCCAAGCACATTTTACCAATTCCAAACCATATCAATCTTAATAACTACCATTATTTTTTTATTTAATCATTTATGAGTGCTATACAATAGTCCAGGAAAGCTGGAAGAGAAAAACTCCTTATTTTCATGTGTGCAGAATTATTGGGCATGTTTTCTTTTACAGATGAAATGCGCTAAAAAAAGAGTTTTAACTCTGTAAAGCCTGTGAGAAATATCAAACACAAATGCAATACAGAAATTGATAAGTTAAGACTTGGCCATTGTACAAAAAATGCTGACTGGGTCATGAGGTCAGAAAAGAAGAAGAAAAAAACAGGTCAAGAAGAACTGACAAAAAGAATTGCAAAATAATTAGGAATTAATGTGAAGATTAATTTTTAGTCAATTCTGCAAGACAGGAGGTGGAATAAAAAAGAGCTCCTAAATCTTAATCCCAGATTCTGGAAGATATATTCCTCAAACCATCGGACAAGAGGAGGTGGTGCTGGTCCTTCACGAGTCACTCTAATCTGTTCATAAAGCTTATATATAAAGTCTTAATATATAGTATTTCACAATACTTCATGGTATTCTAATTAAATCATTTTTTTGAATCTTAGATCTCTCAGAACCTGACACAGGGTAATTCTGAGACTCCAGGAAAGTGGCAGTTCTGTAAAATGTTGGCACTGGAGACTAAATGCTCCCTGATAGTTTCACACCTAATTCACTTAACACACACACACACACACACACAAACACACACACACAAACACACACACACACACACACACACACACACACACACATTACCCACAGTGACAGAGGGACAGAGTTACATCAGATGTTTGATAGTTTTTTAATTTTCTATCATCCATATAGTGTTGTATAGTCATGAAACTATGCATATTTCCTCAGAATGACTTGTCTTCTATGTGTACATTTTTTTGAAGTGTTTAGAAGCTGCACTTTAAAAAAATAAAAAGACATTTACTGGTTACTTTTTTACTGTTATTTCAATAAATCACCAAGACAAAACCATTCAAGCTATCCAAAATTCATTCGCACCTGTTCTGTAAGATAAATTCTTTAAACAGTGGTAAAAGAGGATGTGGGGCTGAACCTTCAAGAGTCACTCAAAACTTATCTGTCCATAAAGCCTATAAAGAATTATTTCTTAATATACAGTTCACAATACTTCAGCTTGTTATTCTAATTAAGTGAGGGTCATTTTATCAGTAAATACATAAAATTCATATTATTTTTCTTTGAAAGATTTCTATAAATGATTTAAATTATACTCGTTTCTACAATAATTATTTAAAAGTAATCCTATAGCTCCATCTGGTGGCCATTATTGGTACTAAGAATTGCAAGCTTGATTTATAAGTTATGATAGTTTTAATTTTATGCTGGCTCTTGAAAATGATAAAGCTATGAAACTTACTGTGCTTCCTTCAAATGATGACTTCTACATATATAAAAAATTATGAAGAGTTGAAATTAAAAATTTTAAAGATATCGTAAAATAACTATTGTATTTTTTTATGTTACTTTAATAAATCGCTATGGCCACACCATTTAAGGTATCCTAAACCCATTCGCAATTTAACATCTTCAGTATATTAGCATCATGTTGAAAAAGTTTGGTGTGAACTACTTATGTCTTCTCGGAGGAGTATGAATTCATTTTTACATGCTGATTTTATCATAAATCCACAATAAAATTTCTGAGTTCTGTATCAATCTGTGTTGTTGTTTGTTTATTTTTATTTTTTTTTATTTTTCATAGGAAGATAACTGAAAAGATTACTCTCCTTTTTAATAAATGTGCTTATAAACCAAGAACAAGCTATTTATAGCTGTATTTATAAACTGCTTACTACTGACTATTAATATTGGGACAAGGCTTTATAAAGCATAAACTGACTATTTACTAATGAGTGCAGTTATTATAAAGTGTTACCAATGCATTTACTAATGTTAACAAATTAGACATTATTTTACAGTGTTATTAAATCCTTTAATGACTTATAAGCATTTGTGAAAGAAGCTTAGTCTTGATCTGTGAACTGAACAGTTTTACTGTTACATCCATGAGATTTTAAAAATGTAGATACATGTCATGTCACAGGATGGAATAGGTCAGTATCAAATGAGTTGAAATTATTATTTGCAGCACAAATAAGTATTTTTAGAATTTTGTTTTTAATTCCTGAGACTGTCAGAAAAGGATAAGGCCTTAGAGATTTCTTAAGCTGTAATGAAAACAGCAATGTTAGCAACAGCAACAAAAAATAACAATTTAAAATACATTTTTTTCTGGTGATTAAAGAGATGATTAAGTCTCTCTCTCTCTCTCTCATTGTGTCTGCCACTCAGCTCATGCCCATCCCCCACTCACACACACACACTCACACACACACATGCACTCAGTCAGCACACATACATTGCTCAAACAGAGGGACAGAGTGAGTTGAGATGTCTGACAGTTTTTTTTTAATTTTCTTTTAATCATACAGTGTTGTAAGGTCACGAAACTATGCATATTTCCTCAGAATGATTTGATCTTTGTATGAATTTTTTTTAAGTGTTTGGAAGCTGCAATTTAAAAATACAAGACAATTAATGATTCCCTTTTTACTGTCATTTCAAAAAATCACCACGACAAAACGGTTCAAGCTAACCAAAATCCGTTCGCAATTTAAGTTCCTCAATGTTTTTTCAACATGTAGACAAAGTTTGGTGAGTATAGTGAACATTTCCTCTGAGGAGAATGCATTAAATCAGAGCTCAATTTAAATATTCAAATCAAAATAGCCGACTTCCTGTTGGTCGTAGCTGATGACTGTGAATTAGAAAGTTGTCCGTCTTGATAAGAACAATTTATGTACCAAGTTTGGTGTCTGTAGCTAAAACTAAACCCCCCACTTTTGACAAAAGGTGGCGCTATAGCATGCCTCCTTCACACCCTTTTAAAAGCTTTTCCCATTGTCTAGCTATCACTAATACTGATATGTGTTTTTAGTTTCATGTAAATCTGAGGTTGGTGTCTGCCTCAAACTCATCATAACAGAACATTCAAGTTTGACACGTTGCCATGGCAACCCCATATCAGATATCGATATCCCCACAACAGATTTACATCGGCCGTGTTTTGTCATTATTCTGATGAAGTTTTAAGTAAATCGAGTAAAAATAAGATGCTGAATTCAAAACATTTTGAAAATGACTCACTTCCTGCTGCCAGTTGGTGGCGCTATAACGTTGACTCTTAATAGTCACATATATACGATCGGTATCATACAACGAACAAACCAATGAAGTTTGATAAAATTCAGGAAATGTATGTGGATGTTATTAGACATTTCCTGTTTCTCATTTCTCGCCATAATTTCCACGCCTCGCTACGGGCAAACCGTTCAAGATATCAAAAATCCCCTCGCAATTTTTCGTCCCCAATGTCTTGAGATCATGTTCACCGAGTTTCGTGGCGAACGGGTTGAAAACCTCAGAGGAGTATTTCAAATTCCAGAGCATGCTTTTTTTAAACAGCCCTGAATAGCTGACTTCCTGTTGGGCGGAGCCTATGACATAAAGTGTGAAAGTTGTTCGGCTCAATGAGATCTATAAGTGTACCGAGTTTCATATAAATACATGCAAGTCTGTGTGAGCTATGGTTCAAGATTTCTGAAGGTGTTCCAGGGGGCGCTGTAGAGTCCCTGTGCCACGCCCGGGTCCCAGCCTCTGCGGCGCCCTGATGGCCGCAGATTCCAATGTATGTGCCAATTTTCAAGAGTTTTTGAGCATGTTAAGGCCCCTAAAAACCCCCGGAAGGTTAAATAAAAAATAAAAAAAATAATAAGAAATATAGCTGCAAGCAGCGATGGCGGGCTCAAGCCACCAATGCCATCGCCACCCCGGTGGCATCAGGTAAACTGTGCCCAGCGGGCACATGCATTCACAATATCCCTCTGGCAGTGAGGTTTTAAAGGATATGGCAGTTAAAGGGTTAATCCGAATCATCTAGACTTTAAAATCACATTCACAGAACAATATATATATGTATATAAGTTTAGTAACACTTTACAATAAGATTCCATTTATAAACATTATGTTAACATGAACAATATTTATATAGCATTCATTCATGTCAGTTAATATTCCAAACTTAAACATTAAAACATTGTTTTATTGTGATTTTTTTCCAAGCATATTTTACCAATTCCAAACCATATCAATCTTAATAACTACCATTATTTTTTATTTAATCATTTATGAGTGCTATACAATAGTCCACGAAAGCTGGACGAGAAAAACAGGTCAAGAAGAACTGACAAAAAGAATTGCAAAATAATTAGGAATTAATGTGAAGATTAATTTTTAGTCAATTCTGCAAGACAGACTTTCAGGAAAGGAGGTGGAATAAAAATGAGCTCCTAAATCTTAATTCTGGATTCAGGAAGATATATTCCTCAAACCATCGAACAAGAGGAGGTGGTGCTGGTCCTTCACGAGTCACTCTAATCTGTTTATTAAGCCTATATATAAAGCCTTAATATATAGTATTTCACAATACTTCATGGTATTCTAATTAAATCATTTTTTGGAATTTTAAGTCTCTCAGAGCCTGACACCGAGTAATTCTGGAGACTCCAGGAAAGTGGCAGTTCTGTAAAATGTTGGCGCTGGAGACTAAATGCTCCCTGATAGTTTCACACCTAATTCACTTAACACACACACACACACACACACATACACACACACACACACACACATTACCCACAGTGACAGTGGGACTGAGTGACATCAGATGTATGATAGTTTTTTAATTTTCTATCATCCATATAATGTTGTATAGTCATGCAACTATGCATATTTCCTCAGAATGACTGGTCTTCTATGTGTACATTTTTTTTGAAGTGTTTAGAAGCTGCACTTTAAAAAAATAAAAAGACATTTACTGGTTCCTTTTTTTACTATTGTTTCAAAAAATCACCACGACAAAACCATTCAAGCTATCCAAAATTCATTCACACCTGTTCTGTAAGATTAATTCTTTAAACAGTGGTAAAAGAGGATGTGGTGCTGAACCTTTATGAGTCGCTCAAAACGTATCTGTCCATAAAGCCTATAAAGAATTATTCTTAATATACAGTTCAAAATACTTCAGCTTGTTATTCTAATTAAGTGAGGGTCATTTTATCAGTAAAATTCCTAAAATACATATTATTTTATTTCGAAAGATTTCTATAAATGATTTAAATCATACTCGTTTCTACAATAATTATTTAAAAGTAATCCTATAGCTCCCTCTGGTGGCCATTATAGGTACTAAGAATTGCAAGCTTGATTTTTAAGTTATGATAGTTTTAATTTTATGCTGGCTCTTGAAAATGATAAAGCTATGAAACTTACTGTGCTTCCTTCAAATGAGGACTTCTACTTATATAAAAAAAATTATGAAGAGTTAGAATGAAAAATTTTAAAGATATAGTAAAATAACTATTGTTTTTTTTTTATGTTACTTTAATAAATCTCTATGGCAACACCATTTAAGCTATCCTAAACCCATTCACAATTTAACATCTCAGTATATAGGCATCATGTTGAAAAATGAGTATGGAGTAGTATGAGGAGGAGTATGAATTCATTTACAGGCTGATTTTATCATAAATCCACAATAACATTTCTGAGTTCTGTATCAATCTGTGTTGTTGTTAGTTTATTTTTATCTTTTATTTTTCATAGGAAGATAACTGACCCTTTACTCTCCTTTTTAATAAATGTGCTTATAAACTAAGGACAAGCTATTTATAGCTGTATTTATGAACTGCTTACTCCTGACTATTAATATTGGGACAAGGCTTTATAAAGCATGAACTGACTATTTACTAATGAGTGCAGTTATTATAAAGTGTTATCAATGCATTTGCTAATGTTAACAAATTAGACATTATTTTACAGTGTTATCAAATCCTTAAATGACTCATAAGCATTTGTGAAAGTTCTGCTTGCATTACAGCTTAGTATTGATCTGTGAGCTGAACAGATTTACTGTTACATCCATGAGATTATGTAAATTCAAATAAATATAATGTCACAGGATGTCATAGGTCAGTATCAAATGAGTTTGAAATTATTATTTGCAGCACAAATAAGTTTTTTTTTTTTTAGGATTTTTAAAAATCCCTAAAACTGACAGAAAAAGGATAAGGCCTAAGCTATTTCTATGTGAGTGGCTAAATTTATTTTTGTTTTTATAATTGTAATACACAAACTATGAAATTATACAAAATGTATAAAAAGGTAAATAAATAAGTACGCACACATTAAAAAAGCAGCCAAGTCGAATGAGTTTCCTTTTTTATATATATAGATTAAAATTGAATACAGAAGCAAGTGGTAAATGTGGTCACTTTAATATTCAAATCCACTACGTTCGTACGACGAAAGGCAGAAACCTGCAGCTCAAGAGATATGTTATTCTGCCAGTCGCACTTTCAAATAGTCTTGCACACTTAAACTGGTTACAAACACCTGCAGTTAGCTCTTGTTGTGTTATAATTGGTGTATTGTGTGCATCTGTGGCAATATTTTATTTAAAAAAGCTCTTAAACAAGAATAAATTCGTTTGTTTTCAGCTCGTAACACTACGCGCTGATCGGAGGCGGTGATTTCAGATAGGCAGCCGCAAATATTTAATTTTTACACAAACAGTTCAAAAACATCTGAATTTAGCTCTTGGTGTGTTCTAATTGGTGAATTGTGTGATATCGCTGCAATATTTTATTTGTAAAAGCTATAAAACAAGAATAAACTCATTCCACACGCTCATGCTCAGAGCAGTGATTCATCTCTCGTGTTTCTCACGTATCACTGACCACACATCAATTATTAATGAGCCCTGACCCGGTAATAATCAGATATGTTGGTTTAGCTTGTCAGTGTGAATTAAATCTAAGTATTTATTTGTATTTTAACCAATTTAAAAGAGAAACTAAAACTCCGGTAATTGCACCTGTAGGGGCGCAATTTCTCTCAGACAATGGAAGTCTAAGCACACTCAAACAGAGGGACAGAAGTGAGATGAGATGTCTGACAGTTTTTTTAATTTTCTGTTATCCATACAGTGTTGTAAAGTCATGAAACTATCCATATTTACTCAGAATTACTTTTTGTCTGTATGAAAAAAGGTTTTGAAGTGTTTGGAATTTAAAAATGCAGGAAAATTAATAATTCAATTTTTAATGTCATTTAAAAAAAATCACCACGACAAAACCGTTCAAGCTATCCAAAATCTATTGGCAATTTAAGTTGTTTAAAATGTTTTGGCATCATGTAGACAAAGTTTGGTGTGTATAGTGTTACTCTCCTCTGAGCAGTATGCATTAATTCACAGCTAAATGTAAAAAAAAAATCCACATTCAAATCAAAATAGCTGACTTCCTGTTGATCGTAGCTGATGACTGTGAATTAGAAAGTTGTCCGTCTTGATGAGAACAATTTTTGTACCGAGTTTGGTGTCTGTAGCTAAAACTAACCCCCCCACTTTTGACAAAAGGTGGCGCTATAGAGTGCCTCTTCCACGCCCTCTTATGAACTTTTGCCAGTGTTTAGTTATCATAAATACTGATATGTGTTCTGAGTTTGATGAAATTCTAAGCATGTTATATGCCTCAAAATCACCTGAGAAGTATTCCAGTTTAACATGTTGCCACGGCAACAATATTTTTAGATATCAATATCCCCCCAGCAGATTTATATAGGCTGTGTTTTAACATTATTCTGATGAAGTTTGAAGCAAATTGAGTAATAATAAGATGCTGAATTCAAAGCATTTTGAAAATGACACACTTCCTGCTGCCAGTTGGTGGCGCTATAACTTTGACTCCTAATAGTCACATATATGCGATCGACATCATACAAAGAATAATCGGATGAAGTTTGATTAAAATCAGGAAATGTATGTGGATGGTATTAGACACTTCCTGTTTCTCATTTCTCGCCATAATTTCAACACCTCTCCACGAGCAAACCGTTCGAGATATCAAAAATCCCCTGGCAATTTTTCATCCCCAATGTCTTGAGATCATGTTGACCGAGTTTGGTGGCAATCGGCAAAAAAACCTATGACAAGTATTTCAAATTCCAGAGCATGCGCTTTTTACATAACTCTAAATAGCTGACTTCCTGTTGGGCGGAGCCTATGACATGCAATACGAAAGTTGTTCGGCACGATGAGATCTATATGTGTACTGAGTTTCATATGCATATGTGTGATAATGTGTGAGCTATACATCAACATTTCAGACTGTGATCCAGGGGGCGCCGTAGAGCCCCTGTGCCACGCCCGGGTCCCAGCCTCTGCAGGCTCCTAAAGGCCACAGATTCCAAAGTGTGCGCAAATTTTCAAGAGTTTTTGAGTATGTTAAGGACCCCAAAAGCCCCCACAACTTTGACGAAAAATATGAATACTAAACCCTAAATAACCAACTTCCTGTTGGGCGGAGCCTATGACATGCAGTACGAAAGTTGTTTGGTTTGATGAGATCTACATGTGTACCGAGTTTCGTGTGTCTACGTGCAAGTATGTATGATATATGGCCCTCAGTATTCCAGGGGGCGCTGTAGAGCCCCTGTGTCACGCCCGTGTATCTGTCTCTGCCCAGCCCTAATGGCCGCAGGTTCCAAGGTGTGTGCCAATTTTCAAGAGTTTTCGAGCATGTTAAGGACCCCAAAAGCCCCCGTAACGTTGGAAAAAAATAATAATAATAATAAAAAATAATCCTAAGGAAAACAATAGGGCTCTCGCCCTCCAGGCTTGAGCCCTAATAATCCTTAGAAGAACAATAGGGCTCTTCGCCCCTTCGGGCTTGAGCCCTAATAATTAAAGCTGCAAGCAGCGATGAACGGGCCCTCGCACCCGGGCTCACCGGCAGCGAGTGGCTTTAGTAAATAGGTGAACGGTGAGAAATATGCGTTTAAACTCATAAATATAAGTAGAATATATCAATGTTTATTCCATATATGTGCCAATCTTCCTGTTGCCAGCAGGTGGCGCTATCATTATAATGGAATATTGGCCTTCAGATGTGTTCAGGGCAGGACTCTTATCGAACATGTGAAGTTTGGGGAAGATTGAACATTTTATGCCTCAGTTACAACAACTTCTCTTGCTGTGGCGAGACGTCAAATTTTGTCATGGCGCCATGGACACGCCCTTTAAAAAAAACTCAAGATCTCCACAATTTAACATTGCTCAGGCCTTAAGATTAGACTGACCACAAAAAATACATTAATGTCAAAAGATTTCTAGGAGTAGTTTGTCGCAGCGTAAAATATGTCACTTCCTGTTGCCAGCAGGTGGCGCTATGACTATAACTGAATATGGGCATGTAGCTCTCTTAAGGGCAGAAGTCTTATCTAACATGTGAAGTTTAGGGCAGATTGGACATTGTATGTCTGAGTTACAGCAACTTCCTTTTTCATGGCGAAACATCGAAATCTGTCAGGTCGCCATGGACATGCCCTTTAACGAAACCTCAAGATCTTGGCAATTTAACATCGCAAAGGACTTTAGATTTAACTGACCAAGTTTGGTGGTGATCTGAATAAATCTCCAGGAGGAGTTTGTTAAAGTACATCCCCAGAAAATGGCAAAAACAACGCCAATTTTGCAGAGAAAATTCTAAATAACCTACTTCCTGTTGGGATTCGGATTTCCTACCAAGAGACTTTGTATTAGGTATTTTGTAGGTATCTACCAATGCATTTACTAATGTTAAAAAATGAGACATTATTTTAATTTGTTACCAAATCCTTAAGTAATTAAAAGTGTTTTGTTATAAATTTATTGACCTATAAGCATTTGTGAAATAGTTCTGCTTGCATCACAGCTTGGTCGTCATCTGTGAGCTGAACAGTTTTACTGTTACATCCATGAGATTATATAAATTCAGATTAATGTCAATCACAGGATGTCAGAGGTCAGTATCAAATGAGTTTGAAATTATGGCCCCTCTTTATATTAAGTGGCCTTAACTACTATGTACTTACATTTTAATTAATAATTTAGTACAATGTACTTATTGTGTACATACATGTTTTTACATTGTACTTATATTTCAAAAAAAAAAAAACTACATGTAATTACATCTGTATTTAATTTCTGTAATTGCATTTATAAATACACTGTTGACCCATACTTTACACCTTAACCCACCCTTAAACTTACCCATACCTCCAACCCTCTCCCTAACCTTACCCCTATCCCACCTCAATAGCAGCAAAAGTGTTTTAAAATACAATATGAACACAATAAGTACATTGTGCTTATTTTTTATGTAAGTACATAGTAGTTAAGGCCACCTAATATAAAGTGGGACTAAAATTATTATTTGCAGCACAAATAAGTATTTTTAGAATTTTTTTTTAATCACTGAAACTGTCAGAAAAGGATAAGGCCTAAGAGATTTCTTAAGCTGTAATGAAAACAGCACAATTAGCAACAACAACAAAAATCTGGTGATTAAAGAGATGTTTAAGTCCCTCTCTCTCTCCCTGTCTGTCTGCCACTCAGCTCATGCCCATCCCCCACTCACACTCACTCACACACACACACACACACACACACACACACACACACACACTCAGTCAGCACACATACATTCCTCAAACAGAGGGACAGAGTGAGATGAGATGTCTGACAGTTTTTTAATTTTCTTTTAATCATACAGTGTCGTAAAGTCATGAAACTATGCATATTTCCTCAGAATGATTTGATCTCTGTATGAGAAAATGCTTTTAAGTGTTTGGAAGCTGCAATTTAAAAATAAAATACAAGACAGTTAATGATTCCTTTTTTGACTGTCATTTCAAAAAATCACCACGACAAAACCGTTCAAGCTAACCAAAATCTGTTTGCAATTTAAGTTCCTCAATGTTTTTGCAACATGTAGATAAAGTTTGGTGAGTATAGTGAAATTTTCCTCTGAGGAGTATGGATTAAATCACAGCTCAATTTTTTTTCAAAAATCCATATTCAAATCAAAATAGCTGACTTCCTGTTGGTCGTAGCTGATAACTGTGAATTAGAAAGTTGTCCGTCTTGATAAGAACAATATACGTACCGAGTTTGGTGTCTGTAGCTAAAACTAACCCCCCCACTTTTGACAAAAGGTGGCGCTATAGAGTGCCTCTTCCACGCCCTTGTAAAAGCTTTTTCCATTGTCTAGCTATCAATAATACTGATATGTGTTTTGAGTTTCATGTAAATCTGAGGTTGTTATCTGCCTCAAAATCACCATAACAGAATATTCACGTTTGACACGTTGCCATGGCAACAATATATAAGATATCAATATTCCCACAACAGGTTTACATCGGCCATGTTTTGGCATTATTCTGATGAAGTTTGAAGCAAATCGAGTAAAAATAAGATGCTGAATTCAAAGCATTTTGAAAATGACTCAATTTCCTGCTGCCAGTTGGTGGCGCTATAACGTTGACTCTTAATAGTCACATATATACGATCGGTATCATACTTCGAACAAACCGATGAAGTTTGATCAAACTCAGGTAATGTATGTGGATGTTATTAGGCATTTCCTGTTTCTAATTTTTTGCCCTAAATTCAACGCCACGCCACGGGCAAACCCTTCGAGATATCAAAAATCCCCTCGCAATTTTTCATCCCCAATGTCTTGAGATCATTTTCACCGAGTTTCGAAGCAAACGGTTGAAAGCCCTCAGAGGAGTATTTCAAATTCCAGAGCATGCTTTTTTTAAACAGCCCTGAATAGCTGACTTCCTGTTGGGCGGAGCCTATGACATAGAGCGCAAAAGTTGTTCAGCTCAATGAGATCTATAAGTGTACTGAGTTTCATATAAATACATGCAAGTGTGTGTGAGCTATGGTTCAAGGTTTCTGACTGTGTTCCAGGGGGCACTGTAGAGCCCCTGTGCCACGCCCAGGTCCCAGCCTCTGTGGCGTCCTGATGGCCGCAGGTTCCAATGTGTGTGCCAATTTTCAAGAGTTTTTGAGTATGTTAAGGCCCCCAAAAACCCCCGGAAGGTTCATAAAAAATAAAAATAATAATAAGAAGAATAATCCTTAGGGGAACAATAGGGCCCTGCGCCCATTGGCTCGGGCCCTAATAATAATAAACAAAGCAGATACAAGAGGGTCCTCGCACCTCGGTGCTCGGGCCCTAATAAAGTTTGTTTGGATTATACATTGACTACATAGTATCTTTCTGTTGCGCTAACTAAAATTTCAACATCATAATGTTCACATATTTAACAGAGAGCACGATTCAGGGAAGGCTGCATGTGAAATCCATAGGTTAAGTTGATGGTTAGTATATTATTTATATATCTAAATATCTTCTCTTTTGTCCATGTATTTACATAATAAAAAGTATAAATCGTTTTTTAGTGAGAAAGCTGTGATTAGTCTGGTCCGTGACGGATCTGTTGAATCCTTCATGACCTGGGAAATGACGGACGCATTTTGAGGCTGTATGTAATAGAGCCATTAAAATGTAAAGCCTTCATCACCACACGGTATTCTGTCTTGAAATGCAGCCTTCAATGGATGCAGCCTCTGAATTAGCACATTACAATTTGTACACAGGATGTGTAATTCAAGAAAAAAAAAAAGATGTATTGTTATTGATGCATGTTGCTGGTTAAGTCTTAATATTTTTAGATTTATAATTGGGTTCCAAATGGAACATCCAGAGAGTTCTTCCAGTAGATGGAATCTTTTAGGGGTCCAAGTAGGGTAGAATTTGACTCATCACTCAAAGCCCCATCACATGACCTCCATCAATGTCTCCCAATGCATTAAACTTAAAGTCATCAAATCAGCATTATCTCTGGCACTGGATTGCATGCACTTTTAATGATGTACTGTTTACACCCAGAGTTTAAACAGTTTCACCTTTGACCACCATCTGACCATTTAAACAGTTCACCTGATGTACTGCTACATGGGTGGTGCCAGTGTATAAAAACAAACTAAACAGGACTTGTATGATACTCTTATGATACTGCTTATTGCTTTTCATGTGGAATTTTAAAAAATATTGTGTAATAGTATAATTGAGGTGCTGTTATAATTATTAATTTGAAACAGTTTTATTTTATATATCTTCATTTTCAAAACGTAATTTTTTTTTTATATACATATCTACATAGTTTTATTAATTCTTGTTTTAGCTACAATATTAAATTACATTAACATGAGAATTTTGCCTTGTCAATTAGCTAAAATAAGTTGTTTTATATTTTAAGTAATGGTAATGTTTTTGTGATGGTTTTTAGTTTTAGTTAACTATAATACTGGTAACTAAACTACTCTTTCATGACAAATCTGCATCGCTTGTCATCTGGGCCTCAAGAGTCAGAAATGGTGGTTCTTTTCGCACTGAGAACTTCCTGGCCCTAAAATGTGCATTTCTTCTTCCTGTCAGGTAATCAGAGCAGAATGGGGAGCAGTTACTACAGTGGAGGGAGCTGGGGGTCCATGGGAATGAACAGGGAATGAACCTTCATTTGGACAGTGTCCTCTTTCATTTGTTTTTTCTTTGTTCCTTGCTCCCTTCTAAGTTGTTTGGACCTGTACACAGGAAAACTTCTTTTTCCTTTTGACATGGTTGAAAGAAAATCCTAACTAGAGGTAGTAATTTATGTTAGAGAAACTCTTTATTTGCTGAAATGTGACAGCCCTTGATCCAGACTGGAGAGGTGCCTGTTAATCTGTTTTTACATTCGAGCATTAAAGAGGTGTTTTTGTTTCCTCACAGCAGGACCCTATGGGCCTTTCACTCTGTCGGAATTTTCTCCATATAGTGGACTTCTATGGTGCTGTGAGTTTGAACTTCCAAAATGCAGTTTGACTGCAGCTTCAAATGGCTCTAAACCCCAGCCGAGAAAGAAAGGTCTTATCTAGCGAAACAATCCAATTATTTTCCAAAAAATAAAAAAAACATTATATACTTTTTTTGACATCAAATGCTTGTGCAAATGCTAGGTCTGCAAGGACTGTGCACTCCGGTTCATGACAGCTATCGAAAACTCCTATTTTATCCTCCAACTTCAAAATCGTCCTAAATCGCTGGATTACCTATATATATATATATATATATATATATATATATATATATATATATATATATATATATATATATATATATATAAGGGCGTTTGACTAATTTGTAAACACTAGGTCGGTATTTCTGCTGAGAAAATGTGATGGGATTTTTTCGACATACCCTAACAGTTTCGAACGAGGCTCCACCGAGTATGCATGTCCATTGCAGAGCTAAAACGTATACACATTTTCATTTTTGGAAAATTATATCTGTATATTTTTGTTCTGGAAGTGAACTACTCCTTTAATGTTTAATCTAAACCGGTAGCTGAAAGAGAGTGTTTAAGTTTAGAAGAAAAATATTTGTTTAATTATTTTAAAGCATGGTGGGAAGGTGACAGGCTTCATTAAGATGCTTGTAACTCTTTGCATTCGCTTTTTTCCCATGCAATGTGTCAGCTGTGATTTCAGATTAGTGGACAAATTGTCTGATGCGTCATGGCTTCACAGATGGATGAATAGTTTGAGGCAGTGTTTATTAAACCGTACACAATTCTATAAAATCTTCAGAAACTTCATTAAAGCTTCATGAACAGAACAGGAGACAAAAGAAGGTACAACACAGGAAACTGTCATACAATCTAAAATAGAAATTTTGTATTCCGAGAGCCTTAAAAAGTTGTATAAAAATGTTTTTTTGACTGGCATTAGCAAAAAAAGTTTTGCATACTATAAATGTAATTTCACCTTTGGACAACGAAAATTCACTTACAGACTTTTGAGCGTCATTCATGATATCAGCAGAACAAAGGTGTTCATAAAAACGTTGTTCAACTCATATATAAGAATGGTTGTATGAATGATCAACGTTTCCTTTCAACTTTAAACAGGAACTGATCCCACTTTTTTTTTACCTTTGATAGTGGTGTGTTTTTGTATGACATGCACAGATTAAATGCACAAAAAATTAGTGATAATTTGTGATAAAGATTACAATTTAGAAATGCTATGCTCCTTAATTATTCAAATTAAAACTGAACACTTACCAGAATTTACAAAATCATTACAAACTTAATTCGGTCCTATTTTGAAATATGAATCCTCTGTATTCACTCTTGATGAACCACTGAAAGGCTTATATGTGTTAGTGCTCTCCCTAAAATGGAGACTATCATTATAAATACAATCAGATTAATGTTAGTTTCTAATTCTCCTAGCATTTTCCTGTCAAAGAAACTTTGCATATGATTTTGCAACAATCAAATGTCTCAGTCAAACGGAAACCAGCGGTGCCACAAGAAATGTATGTGTAAGTGTTATAAACAAGGAGACTGAGAGTTTGATTAATACAGGTGGCCTGTAGTTTCAGCAGATATGTTGAGTGCTGTCAGGATCTGATGGAGCTCCTCTGGAGCAGAAGGCAATGGCAGACGTCACATACGCGGACAGGTTTGGGGTACGAGGGCAGAGCCAGCTCATTACTGGAGCAGCTGTTGCAGTAGATGTCTCCACAGTTCCTGCAATGGTGCTTCAAACAGAAAAAATGAGTACAGTTACTTTCCAAAGGACTGAGCTATAGTGACTGACAGAGTGGAGCATCACTCACTTTTCTCCGAGAGATTGAGAATTCTTTTTGGCACTGCTTGCACTGTGTAGCTTCATCGTCTTTCAGCCAGGCATGACCCTGGAAAACAAATACGACAATCATAATTATTATCAAAATTTATATATTTTAGCAATTTTAACAAAAATATTTTTTGTCTATTTTATTACACCTTTGCCATGCACTATTATGATGGTGAGATATCACAACAACCGTGTACGAAAAGTTACAAAGCAAAGTATAAAACAAAAAAGAAATATTTGGCAAACAATACTAACAAGGGATCTTTAGATTTGCAATGCAAATGGACACAAAAAAGGTAAACTTATGAAGCTCTTTTACCTTCAAGGCTTTGTTGACCTCTTTGAAGTCCTCCATCTTGAGTTTGGATCTGAAAGCAGCATTTTAGTTCAAGACATCTAGCGTGTGATATCAAGTCACATTTATTCATATAGCACTTTATACAGTTTCAGAGCAGAATTAGTTATGAAATGAAAACGTTCTAAATGGACAATAGCATCATTACTCAGCTGAAGTCAGTTGAGTGTGGATTCAATTCAGTTTAAAAAGACTGTCAGTGTTGTTCAACAATTATAACACAAACTCAATTCAGCTACAAAGCAGCTCTACAGAAGGCAGCTGTCATTCTCCAGAAATATCAGAAGAACGAGAGTGGAGGAGTCTTACTGGCTGAGATGAAGGCCCATCTCCTGTAGAGCCTGCTCCTGCTCCTCACACAGCTGCTGGAGCTGTTTCTTCTCCTGTCGAAGATCAAGCAGCTCCTGTGGAAACAAAGGCAGTCATTTATTAACACCATAATACATAAACTTCTGACTGTACTGGTTAGTTTCCTGGCTGAAGCTGCAGAATATCTGACCGTCTGCAGGCCCTGCAGCTGCTGCAGTTGTGTGCGCAGCTCTGCGCTGTTGTCCTGTTCTCTGTGTAGCTCCCTCTGCAGGCTCTGACGCTGCTCTTTCTCCACACTAAGCTCCGACTCCAGGCCTGCCCTGAAAAGAGAGCCACAACAACATTCAAAAATAAAAAAAATAAAAATCTTTATGACCCCCCCCCTCACAATTTTTTTTTAGCTTGTTACTCCCATTTAAAAAAAATTGGTAACACTTTAGTACACGGTTCAATTCACACTTATAACTAGTTTCTTATTAGCATGTATATTATTAACATATTGGCTGTTTATTAGTGCTTATAAAGTACATTTAATGCATGACATCCATAATCCTACCCAATACCCTAAACTTAACAACTACCTTATAAACTATTAATAAGCAGCAAACAAGGAGTTAATTGAGGCAAAAGTCATAGTTAATGGTTAGTAAATGGTGAGAATTGGACCCTAAAATATATTTTTTTACTTAAATTTGATCAAAAATTAATTTTTAGAGAACAAAAAAAAAGTGTGAGAATACATTATTTATTTTATTTGTTTTTTTTTTTTTATTAATGCAATTTCTTTAAAAAATCATTTTAATGCAGGAACAGATTTCTAAAGTGATGATAACAGTAAACGTAAACCCAAAACAAATGCTTCACAGTTGTATTAAATTTAAAGAGATAATTCACAAAACAAAATGAAAATTTTGGCATCATTTACGCACCCTCTCCTTGTTCCAAACCTGTATGAGTTTCTTTTGCTGAACACACAAGAAGCTATTTTGAATAATGTTAGTTTACAGTAGCCAATGACTTCTATTATCATTTTTTTTTACCCCACAACATGGAACTGTTTGGTTACCAACATTCTTCAAAACATCATTTTTTGTGTGTTCAACAGCTGAAAGAAATGCATACATGTTTGGAACAACTTGAATGTGTATGAGAACTAATGACAAAATGTACACTTATGTGTATATTCCCCTTTCAAAATATCAATCTTCTAGAAGCTCGATTTACACTACCTGAGTGTGTCGAGGTCAGTGAGACGCTTCTGCAGAGCATTCACTTTCCCCTTCATCTCCGATCTCAGCTCATTCTGGCTTTCATCCGTGTTTTTGAGCACATTTTCTGAATTTTGAAGCCTAAGGTGCAAATACTCATGTTTATTACGTTTAGAAAAAGTACAAATCAATTCATACATCTCTCTGATGTCCATGTTGTTTCAAACCATTATGAATTATTTCCTACATTCTTCCAAAGACCATAAGGAAAAGATAGTCATACAGGTTTGGGTAAATGATCAGTTATTTTGGGTGAATTATTCCTTGAATTGTTCTGGCACCTCTGCTCTAGTTCCTTCATGGCTGCTTCCATCTGAATCATCTTCTTTTCAAGTCGTTCCATGTCCTCCTCTTTTTTCTGGGCCACTCGGTCAGACTCCTTGTGGGTTAAACGAGAAGACTTAAGTTTCAATTGCTTACAGGTAATCCTATTCCACTCACGTTGTATAGATAATCAGATGTAACACCTGTGCTTTGTTGAACATCTGTAAGTTGAGATTCTTGACTTGATCTAGTTGTTGTCGCAGTGCGACCAGCGCGTCTTGTTTCTCATGAGTGTCCTTTTCCAGGAGTTTCATGGCGACCTCCATTTCCTGCTTCAAACCGATCTGCAGCTCCAGCTCCTTTTGCAGCTCCTGATTCGCCAAACAGTTCACGCAGATATTTTGACTGGCTCCATAAAATACTAGATTTACATGAATGCATTCTGTTTGAAAATGTTGTCATCATTTACTCAACCTCAAGTTGTTCCAAGCCTCTACGAGTTTCTTTCTTTGAGCTTAAAAAGAATATATTTTGAAGAATGTGGGTTACCAAACAGCTTCTGGGCCCAAATTATTATTATTATTTTTTTTCACACTATGGAAGTAAATTGGGACCAGCAACTGTTTGGTTACCCACATTCTTCGAAATATATTTTGTTGTCTAACAGAAGAAAGAATCAACATGAGGGCGAGTATATTTTCTTGTTTGAGTGAACTATCCCTTTAATATTATGCAATACAATCCAGACTGAAAATGGTAAATTATTTTACATTTAGAGCTGAATTATTTTACATTCTTACCTGCCGGATTCTTTTCTCTTCCTTGTACTGCTTCCAAACTACACTGTACATTTCATCCAAACCCTGCCGCGTCTGTCGATATGTTTCTAGCTCTAACTGACTATCTTGCAGAGTCACCTAAAAGCAATCCAAAGTGAGTAAAATTTTGTTTAGTAAAAAAATAAAACTTGCCGGACGGCAGGTAACATTATTTTGGAAAGACAAAATACGGCATGCTTTTATTAATTAGTAATAAACCAACATCCAGGCCTATGTTTGGCCATTTAAGTCTTGGCTTAAGATGTTCCAAAATTCTTCTAGCAAATGTTCCAGCGAATAGTGGATGCAGATTTTTTCAAATTATTATACATACAAATTGTTTTTGCAATCTAACATTTCTGTTGCAAATCCCACCTCCTCTTTCCTCTGACTAGTTTGGAGAATGTTAGCATTTTCTTGTTTAAGTTGCTCCTGCTCTTCACGCAGAGCGTTGATTCTGTCTGTGGCTGCTGTAAGCTATACACAAAAGACATCAAATAACTATATTTTCCCATTTGAATCCTGTATTTAATAATGTGCATGACTTATCAGCAAGAAATTAAAATATGCAAAACATAAGGTCATAATAAAGTCCATAAAAATCACCTCCTCGATGAGTTTGCTGTTGGTCTTCTCCAGCGAGTCCATCTTGGCCTGAAGATCCGTCACCGTGCAGCTCAGATGGCGGTTCAGTTCTTCTATGTAGTGCTTCTGGTCAAGAATGGCTGTCATTTTTGAATCACTGTCAGCGGTTAAAGAATCAGAAAAAGCCCACATTACTAAACTAGAAGTATAGTAATACTTCTAATACTTGTTTCTAGCCATGTAACAAGTGATTCAATGCTTGATCTTTGCTAAATGATCACCAACTCACTCTTGTGTGGTCTCAGTTGCTTGAGGATCCTTTAGATACATTGAGAAGTCAATGACGCCCACCTGCAGAAACAAAGTCAGTGTACAGCGTCACTGTCAAGGAGCACATCTGATAACATACTTTGGATGGCTACATGTTTCACCTGGGAATCTAGATCCTCTCCTTTCACACACAGATTGGCATCGATCACATTCAGACCCACCAGCATCCCTACGATTACAGTCCCCTCCTCCTCCATTATAAGAGCCCCAGGCTCATAAAACTCCCTGAATTTACATTGGGAAGCCCAGAATTCATTAGCAGTACAGTACTGTATTTTGTATGATTTTAAAGAAAGTCTGTAGAAGAGTCTAAATATTAAAGATCATTTTTCTATCATTTAATTGCTCTTACCCAAGAAGGTCTTTTCTATTTATAAGCTCTTTCATGTAGTCTGCAATTTTTTTCTGCATTAGAGCCAGATGCAGCCATGCTCGAGCTCGCCCGAGGCCTGTCCTGAAACAACACAGAACTTCATGCAGACCAAATCATGCTCTTCTCTTACACGGTTTCAAACAGGGTATTAAATCCAAGACAAATGCCTTCGAAGGGAGCCTACTTGATTCCAGGCATATCCCGCACACTGGTGGAAATGTCAGCTGACTCAGGGCACAGTTTCTCTATCAACTCCAGAGGAGCCCAGATAGACTTGTTCTGACCAATGAAAGTCTTCTTCACTGCACAGGAGGAGAGACATGCACATGCAGGATTTAGGCCATAAAATTGGTTAATTCCACAAAACTGGTCATGCTGCATCTGCAAAATCAGAACAAATAAATAAGAATTTATTCCCTCACATCTCACCTTTTAACCCATGTTTTAGGCAGTGCTCCAGAACTACAAAGAACTGCTGCAGAGGTGGATATTGAGAGTCCAGCGTGCGGCCGAGACTGAGGGAGGACTGGATCAGAACCTTAATGCTGAGCTTCATCATGCTGAGGAGGTTTGACCTCTCCACCACCGTGGGATCCTTCACAGCTGGACAACACAGATGCATGAACACTAACACATCCTGTGGCATCTGCAGGACTAATCGGCTCACTGTCGCTTAGTGTAACTGGTGAGGCAGTGTAATTAAGTGTAAATGCATAACAAAGACTTAAGTATTAAAGTAACTTAATAACGATTAAAGAGTCTTCAAATGAATTTGAGGGGAAGTTACTGCTGGAGAAAAAAATATTCGGCGTCAGGAAGCGGGTGCATTTATTTCTTTCATGTATGCTGTAACAGTCAACACAATTATATCACATCTTGCAATTATACCACAAAATAAGCCAAAGATGTACAGTACAGACCAAAAGTTTGGACACACCTTCTCATTCAAAGAGTTTTCTTTATTTTATTGACTATGAAAATTGTAGAGTCACACTGAAGGCATCAAGGGCTATTTGACCAAGAAGGAGAGTGATGGGGTGCTGCACCAGAGACCTGCCCTCCACAGTCACCAGACCTGAACCCAATCGAGATGGTTTAGGGGTGAGCTGGACCGCAGACAGAAGACAAAAGGGCCAACAAGTGCTAAGCATCTCTCGGGGAACTCCTTCCAGACTGTTGGAAGACCATTTCAGGTGACTACCTCTTGAAGCTCATCAAGAGAAGGCCAAGAGTGTGCAAAGCAGTAATCAAAGCAAAAGGTGGCTACTTTGAAGAACCTACAATATGACATATTTTCAGTTGTTTCATACTTTTTTGTTATGCATATAATTCCATATATAACTCCACATGTGTTAATTCATAGTTTTGATGCCTTCAGTGTGAATCTACAATTTTCATATTCATGAAAATAAAGAAAACTCTTTGAATGAGAAGGTGTGTCCAAACTTTTGGTCTGTACTGTAGGTTACTAAAATGTTCTACACCATATAGTTTTGGCTGTATTAAGTCATTTATTATACTCACGAAATCCTAATCACAATGGATAATGGCCAGATAGTGGTCGCAAGGATTGAGCTCATGAATACACTAACCTGTGTGATGCAATCACTTGGACCTTTAAATTATTTTGAATGGTGCACTTACAGATCTCGGTTACAACAAAGCTGCACTGTTTGGTGGAACAATGCTGTTATCAAAAGATAACATCATGGTTATTTGTCATTTATGATAGTACAGAATATTTCATTTATTAATATATCATAGTATTTATATAGCAGCTGACATAACATTTCAAGCAAGTTTCCGCAGTGTTCTGTAGTTTGGCATGTCATATTTTTTTATATTTATACTTTCAATATGCTATATAATTTTTTACCCATGCAGTTTCATATTTCTCATCAAGAAAATACGCACGCAATTTTATTTTCTCATGTCAGGCATGACAGGGTTTTCAGACTGGGGTCTTGCACCCCAGTGAGATGCAAGGGAGAGCTGGGAGTCCCCAGAAAAGTTTAGAAAATAAATGTGTAAGAAAATAATTAAATAAAATTAACATATGATTAAAGTAAATTTAAAAAGATTGTTTTTATTAAAAAGTAACAACAAATACAATAAACTACATTTATTATTTTTATTAAATAAAAATACATAAGAATTACACAATTTGAAAGTCGATTAAAATGGGCTAAATAACAAATAATTAAAATAATTAATTTATTATAAATAATTAAATACTGAAAAAAAAAGATAATACCCAGCCAAGTTTAATAAGTTGAAAAAAGATATAATGGAACTATAACTAAATACTTATCACACAATATACTGCCCATATTTTTATTTTAATATTAACTGCTATCAGACCAAAACTGGGTATTTATTCAAGGCCGCAGTTAGCTGACATCTAAAAGACTGAAAACCTACAAGATATAACACTACATGCGCTATCTGTAGTTTCCCACGGGGCTATTTAAGTAAACATCAAAAAAATATATTGTATATAATATTTATACATTTATTTAAACTTTATGGTAAAAATACACACCTTCCATTATACATTAGTGCCTATCTGAACGTGAAATGTTCATGTTGAATTAAAAAAAAGTTCACGTCCATGACGTACCAATTTACGTTGTGGGTGCAGGATTAAAAAACTACTGTGCACGTATATTTATATACAATATAGTGGCAATACCATGATAGCATTTCCAAAAATATGGAAATATCGTTGTACTTTTTGTTAATTCTGTTATTGACTACTTGTCCTAGTAAGTAGGGCGCAGTCAGTTAACTTCTTCTCCCTATATTTAAATATTCTAGTGATGAGCAGGTGTCATACCTCCTGTCTTCAGGGGGTCTGAGGTGTCAGGGCTGTGTTGTGATGTGTCAGATCCCTTTAACCCCGCGCTGTAGTGATTCACTCCACTGCTCAGCGTCTCTGTCGCTTTACGAGCAAACGACAAAATCGGCCCCGACCAGGAGCTGTCTGCCCGTTTGTCCTTCTGGACCTCGTCGGCCACATCATTCTGATCAGGTTCCGTAGCCTCGGTTTCTTCTTCTTTTGCAGGAACGTCTTCGCATTCAACTTTCGTGTTTGGATCCTCGTCCGCCATGTTTACTTGTCAAAACATGTGACTCGAAAGACCAGAGCAATCGATTTTGATCGCTTAGGGGAGATATATCGATCGTCAAACGAACGAATTATTTCAAAACATAGGTCTGTATTTAAAAATCAGTTTTAATAAATTAGAAAGATTATTAATTACATGAATTTACATTAAATACAATCAAATTATATGTAAAACAGATTTTATTTTTACAATAATTACAACTAGATTGAAAAACGTACCCACACACGGACAGACATAGTATAAACCTTTTAAAGGTTAACAATTTTAAAATGAATGTTTTTTTTTGTTTGTTTTGTTTTTTTTTGCTTGGCCTCTCTATGTACGAGGTTCGTGTTTCCACTAGATGGCAGTAAGGAACGGTATTTTGCTTATTTAAATGGTGAAACATTGACCATACCGTTCAATGTGTGGTGTATCCAAAATCAGGGAAAGACTTTTTTTTCTTTTGTGTGTGTGTGTGTGTGTGTGTGTGTGTGTGTGTAACACTATGTGTGATTATGAAATAATGCATTCGTGGTTAAGGATGTCCAGGATTAAAAATAATTAAGGATAACTGATTTGTTAGATTTCAACCCATGATCAATTTAATGTTTGTTCATACATCTTCTCATTCATTTAATCACATAATTAGTCAAAATCTGAATCTGTTTTATTTGCTTCAATACAGGTGTTTTGAACCATAACTTTCATTAAAACATTCATATCATTATCATATGAAAATGTTAAATGTTAGCCTGACTGTTTTAAATACAATGGTAGTTTATTAATGAAATAAGTTAAAATTGTATCTACCTACTTTACTAATGCCATAATATACACTTTGTTAAAAAAATATGGGAGATATTATGAAATGCCGAAAGTGAAGTTAGCTAGGGGGAAAAAATTACTCCATCAATATTAAATAAATGGAAAAGAAAATAAAAATGATAAAGACAAAAGCACCCTTTGTGCTCCATTCAAAAAGTCTTGCGTTATTAATTGTTTACAGGGCAGATGATCACAGGTGAGTGTAGATCTTTAGCATAGTAGGAGGGTTAAAATGGAAAAAGTAGAAAGAGGTATAGACCAATAAAACAGCTTATAAAACATCAAAGGATTTTATCTTGATAAACAAGGGGGCGTGGCCACAGTTATATTTAAATAGCTGTCACTGAGACGCGGCTGATTTTTTAACCTTGACGCACGAGAGACGCTCACAGTAACAAAGTAACACCCGAAGACACGAAGTAACGATCTACGCTGGCTCCAAAGGAATTAACAGAGCGGGAAGGATTTTATTTTTAACAGCTGAATCTATCGTCGTCATTAAAAGAAGGGAAAATATGAAGTTTTTAACTGTTTTGCGTCTTTTCGCCGTTACCTTTGGTGAGTATCACTGACAGACCATGGCTTGTTGCTGAAGGGTGTCGCATTACAACCCTGTGCTAGTTTTATATTATGTATAAAATTACTTTTCTGATTGAAAAACAAAAAAGCTTAGTTTTTACTATTAGATTCTGTTGAAATTCATAACATGACGTTTCATATTCAACAGACCTTTACCATTGAAAACTTCAGATTTGCCAGTGAATCTATTAATGGTCAACAATGTAATTCAGTCATTCTGTTTTAAGAATATTTTGGGATAGATTTATTTTTGTCTCATGCGTTCATTCGTTAGCTCAGTGTCTGTGCATGCGAAATGTTTGTAAACGAGTCCCTTTGCACCCTCTAGGGGCTTTAGGTAATGCACAACCTATTACTAGTAAACCAAAAAAAAACATGCTTATTTGAATGTCAGCCTCGAGATAAAAATAAGATTAAAAAAATTAGAACTGAGACCAGTTTATTTACAATGTAGTCAGCAATCTACTGCATAAACATAATCAATCAATCAGCCTGACTGATTAATTTTTAATGTCTATTCACTCTGTTTTCCCATTCAGTGGCTGTCACATCAGTGAGCGGTGCGTCAATAGAGCGGTTTGAAAGTGAGAGGCCTGCACAGACAGCTGTAATTGATCTTTTGGAGGCACTGAATGAGAAGAGAGCTACCGTGGACAACAAGCAAGTGGAGTATGAGGAGGAAGACGAGTATTACGATGACTATGAACAGGAAGATGAGTTTTCAGGGGCTTACGAGGGGCCATTAGGTAATCTCAAGTGACTTACAACAGAGGCGCATAAGCAATTTGTCACAGATTTTATTTCCATTTCTGCTGTAGCTTTTTAGTGTGAATAACTCTGCATTTCCTCTTCTTACCCACCAAAACAGTTGCATTTTCAAGAAAACCCAAAGACCCAAGTGCAGTTTTAAATGCAGAGAAACTTGAAGGCTCGAAGAGGAACGGGTTTGAAGGAAAGAAGGGAAAAGGAAAGGGAAAAGGCAAGAAAAGGAATCCATGTCTAAAAAAGTACAAGGACTTTTGTATCCACGGAACCTGCCAGTATCTCAGGGACTTAAAGAGGCCCTCCTGCATGTAAGCGCTTCCTTTAAACCAGTTCTCCTGTAACTTTTGTTACTGTTTTATCGTTTAATTGTTTAAGAGAACCAATGGGTTTGTTTCTCCCAGTTGTGACTCAGACTACTCAGGAGAGCGATGTCACCTTTTCTCCCTGGAGCTAAAGAAGAATGGCGAGGTGTATAGCCGCACGACGGCCCTTGCTGTGGTGGCTGTGGTTCTCTCTTCATTATGTCTCACCATCATTGGACTGATGCTGGCACTCCGGTTTGTATTTAATCTCGCCCTTTAAATCCTAGAAGCAATTAGTATCTGCAGTTTATCATAATGTCAATATTTTTGTCATTTTAGGTTTCACAAGCAAGGTGCATATAATGTGGAAAATGAGGAGAAAGTTAAACTGGGAGCCGCCCCACACCACTAAACGAGACCGGAGAGAATGGTGAGTGAAGTCATCCATCCGTACATACTGCATAAAGTCATCTAACATGATTTGATTCAATTGCCTGACATATGCGTGCTTGTTTTATTTCAGGGCAACCGTGTGGAAATTCTACCTCAAAATGAAGTGGCAAAGTTGAATGTTGTGAGGATCAGCGGGCACAGCGTGCTGGGAGAGGAGGATAGAGTGACCGCATTTGTTTGGCAAGAGTAGTGGCACCTCCGTGAAGGGCCTGACTCATGGATGACTCGCTAAATGGATCGCAGAAGACCTCAAAACCTGCCACGAACTGGAACTCTGATAGACAGACCGACTCGGTCAGGAAGTTACACCGAGCTGTTCAATACGGAACGAGAAGGAACTCTTCGGGGTTGGGAATCTAGTTTGAGTTTTCGAGGCAAGGTTTTTTCTAGTACTGAAGAAGCTCTGCCTGAAAAAAGTATTCTTACACATAAGATGTTTTGTTCATGTCTTGTGCACTGTGTATTTAATCGTTGCTGGCTATGCTATAATTTATTTATTTATGTATATATATCTATTAATATTTATTTAAATTTAGACCAACCTTGTCCAGCCCTAACACACTGGCAACATATTTGAAAGCCTCTTTGTTGTATGTTGATGTAATATTTTATTTATTAAAAGCAATAGTAGTCGGTCTCTATTCAGTAAGTGAGAACTGAACAATGGCATACTGAAAATTTAAATAATAGTTTATTACAATGGTATGCATTTTGATATTTTTTTTTAATGTGTAAATCTCAGTGTTAGAATGTAGATTTCAGCAAACTTTCTGAACAGTCATATTTCAAGGTTTTTTTTTTTTTTTTTTTGGCCAGTAAAACACCAATACTGTTATTGAACTGTGCAAATTAAGAAATGTGAATTATTAGTCAATTGTCTATTTATTTAATTTCAGAACCCTGCCCCATATATTACATTGTATGTATGGAGTATTTTAAAATGCTCAGACAAGAAATTAAGGCAAATAATAAAATCTCTTTATATTAAAGACCAGGTTATTGTAATTATTTTAAAGCACATTATTTTCCCAAGGAGGAAGATTCCAGTGTGATGCAATGAGTCATTTCCTCATGAGAGCAGTTCGGACCGGTTTCCCATTTTGAAGATATTTTTGAAAACTGGAATAGCAACACACAAACTGTAACGTCTAAATTTTGGCATAAAAAAAGTCTAGTCCGCCTCCTTTCAATTCCAAAGATGTCTTTCATGTGACATGCACCTGTATCCTGAGCATGTGATCTGAATTGTGGCCATTTTACATCGATAATAAACACTTTCACAAACACACCCATCACTTGCAAATTCTCACCTTGCATTATCTGCTTGCATCAACATGAAATTGCACTTCCTTGACAGAAAATTGCAATACTTGTGCATTTGGTCACGCCTTCAGAATTTTATACTCCTAATGACCAAAATTTCTTCTCCTGATCTATAAAACCGGACCCATGGCAGACTTAAAAGAGGAACACACACAAAAGAGCTCATTTTCTTCTGCTATTTGAAGTTGCTCTCAGATCTTTTGCTGGTTTTTATAACCTTTGACCTTCACTGTTTCAAACCAATGTTTAAACGTCTGTGGCAAACCACTTCCACAAAATGCATTAACAAGCTCAGCTTGTTCCGCACAGCTCCTGTCTGCTTGAATGAATGAATCATGCTGTTTGGTTGTAAAGCTCCGGTTGGGTGACATTATTCATATAGGGGCATCTGAAGAAATGCTTTCCGAGTCTGAACTTTATCATTTTATTTTTATTGTTTTATACTCACTGAAGTTCTCTCAGCTTTGGGTAATTGGATACAGTGTGGTCAGCTGACCGATCTGGCAGGGGATAAGGGTAGCTCATCACACGCTGGGTGGCCGACAGCCCTCTTTTAGGAATGACATCATTCTCATACTTTATGAGATATCAAATCTAACTCTGCCACATCTGGTGGGAATTCTTTACATATGGGTTTGGGACACACCCTGGCAGTATGTCAAGCTTAAAGTTCATAATTCAGGAAGATTATGATGACATACTAAAGCAGAACCGATCCATCCACTGAACCCAGTTTCTTCAAGCTTCTTTTCTGTATTTTTGTCTCCTAATGGAGTTTAGGTTCTTTGCAACTGCTACTTTGGCTTGTTTAATTCGTTTTTTATTTATTTTTTTTTATCATGTTTTACATGAAAATACTATGTCATAGTCACCATGTCACTGTTTCTAAATAATTAATTGTAAAAAATACTAGCAAAGTGAATTTCTTTCTTACGCGATCACTACACTGAAGCTTTTGTATGAGAACAAAACTTGAACTCATTTGAGCTGGATGATGAAAATATTGTAGAGCTGCTTTATAGATTAATTAATTTTGTTTCATAACTGATGAATTTGGCAACATCAACACTGTTCACAGAGCACGATTTTGCTTAAAAAAAAGAGGAATGAGGAAAATGCAATGGAAAACTGTGTGAACGCTAGCTCCCTTTCAAATGGTCACTCCCATTGCATCAACACTCTTATGGGGAAACTCCTGTTTATTCTGATAATGAAGCCTGATTTGTTTGTTTGTTTGTTTGTTTGAAGTTTGTGTAGCTGCACGAACCAATGGTGTGTCATCCCACCAAAAGGCGAGGAGCTGACCACTATATAAGTCAAGCCAAGTCAAGTTACCTTTATTTATTTGGTGCTTTATAAAATACAGATTGTGCAAAAGAAGCTTTACCGTGTTAAATTGGAAAAATGTGTACTGATAGTGCAAGAGGACAATAAAGTCAGTTCATTGCTGAATTAGTGATGTCATCACCCAGCACAGTTCAGTCTCATCCTCAATCTCAGGCATCTGAATTACTCACTTATAAGATGGCCGTTCAAGATTTTAACTTTGAAACAAATTCTTGCGCATGTATGTCCTGAGGACTTCTGTCAGTGGATCTGAAAGATGCTTACTTTCACATACAGATAGCCCCACATAACAGACAGTCCTTTAGATTTGCATTTGAGGAAGTGGCCTATCAGTACACAGTCCTGCCATTTGGACTGTCCATGGCCCCAAACAATGTGCATAGACGTGACTGTTTCCCCTCTGAGACAGATGGGAATCCATATTTTGGACTACCTTAATGACTGGCTTGTTTTAGCCAGGTTAGAATGGGAACTCATCATTCACAGGTTGCTGCTGCTCAGCAACCTGGACCAACCATGTCTCAGAGCCAGAGTGGTCTTTCTGGAGACAGGTATTGATTCTGCCCAAGTGCAGGCATGGATTATGCCAGAACAGTCCCTGACTGTTGAGCAACTAGTGGTGTCATTCAAATTAGGGACTTCACATCCCCTCAGGGCTTTCCTGAGTATGCTCTGCCTCATGTCGACCACCTTCTCTGTGATTCCTCTGGTCCTGCTCAACATTCGAGGCCCCTTCAGTACTGGCTCAAAACCCATGTCCCATCCCACGCATGGAACCTGTGATGTTTTCAACTCAGGCTAACCTACAAATGCTTCAAAGCCATGGCCCCTTGGAAAATCTCTCACCTGTCTCAATCAGGCATCCCATTGGGACTGACCTCCAGAAGGAAGGTGGTCACAACAGATGCCTCCAACTCAGGTTAGGGAACTGAGGGCAGACCGGGGTCCGGCTCCTGGTCGAACCTTTAGCAGCGCAACTGCCTCGAGATGATGGCGGTTTTTCTGTCCATAAAAAAGCCTTCCTTCCAACCTTAAGGGGGAACCAAGTCCTGTCGGTTCGAGCAACATGATGGTGGTAGCCTTCTGTAGTTCCTAACGTAACCTCGGTTCCCTGAGATAAAGGAACGAGTGTTGCGTAGGCTGCCATGCTATAAGGCTGCATGCAAATTGATGACTGTCACTTCAGTAGAAAGATTCAGATTAAATGGCTCTCAGAGCTGAGTAATGTAGAGGTAGGCTCCTCCCATTTTGGCGAGTTAAAGTGCCATTGGTTCATGCAGCTGTACGAATGTGAACAAATCAGGCTTCAGCATCAGAGTAAACAGGAGTTTCCCCATAATTGTGTCAATGCTATGCTCGTTCCCTTATCCCAGGGAACCGAAGCAATGTTTGTATCCAGAGGATTTTTCCATTTCACAGCCCTTCTTTTCCATTGTTTTCCTACATTAATACACACTAGATGAACATATTTGACCGTTGTGCTTGCATCTCGCAGGGACTGGCCATTTATTTTCATTTTTTTAATGGATTTGGTTTGGTTCAGATCTGGCTAAAAACCTAGGAGTAGTTCGCAAAAGTAGGTTTTTTAAAAAAAAAAAGTGAAATATCAGAAAAATCAAATCTGCTTTGAAACAATCTATGTTGTATAAAGCGTTATATATAGGCTAGGTAACTTGATCTGACATACACTCAGACATTTCGTGTTGTGGCTCTGCCTTTAAGACATCTCCACTAGTTGTGTAAGATGACTCAGTTGAGTAGCATTTATTGTTTGATGGTAAAAACCTGCCTTTTCTCAAAACTTATTTGTTGAGCAAGGTGTTTCCTGCTGTAACAATGGCTCATTTCCATTGTACAATGGAAGTGCGCACACTGACAGTTGGGGATCTCATTAGGCCACCAGAATGTGTTAGACTAAAGGTTTTTTATACATATCTTGAGAATGTGTTGTGTCTTAGGTGTTTGTTTTCACTCACTCACCTGTGTTGAGCAGGGTGTGCGTGCTGTGTATTAATGACTCTCTGGCAGCACAGAAGAGCAGCTGCTGCAGATTTGGACACACTGTCACTCTACCAGTAAAACATAAGCTCTGATGGATGAGCTGTCGACAGAGCCATTGTGATTCAATGCTGAAGGTGCCTAAAGAGCAGAGTAAAATACTCATTCACTATTTACAGCTCAAAAGGAATCTAGTCTGAACATTTGCAGAATTTTGGCTCAAAAACTTATAGTAGCAAGAATATAAACTACATGCCATAATGTTAGGGAGATGTAGGTGGTTTGGGAAAAAAAAGGGTAAAAAAAAAAATTGCATGTTTTTCTGCTACAGTGGACAGATTAAGAACATTTTAAACCAATCTGGTTTTGATGTTACTTGTTGTCAGTTATTTTTAAATAGTTTGTGTGTGTGTATGAGTATGTATGTGTGTGTGTGTGTGTGTGTGTGTGTGTGTGTGTATATATATTTATATACAAAATTCTAAATGGCTGACAAAAATAAAAACGTAGCTCAGGGATATTTACTATTATCATATTGCAAAGGACAGATGAGTAATTATTTAAAAATAACTTATTTTTGAGGAAAAAACTCATTATAAGGTAATGATGAAAAAATATTCTATATATAATACATAATATATATGTTAATAAGGGTTTCGAAAGGCATATCACAAACACCACTAAATATAATAATTATTATTATTAAATGTTAGATTATTATTATCATTAAACATTATAGATGACATTATTATAATTGTAATATTTATATAATTTTTATATAGATATAATACATATTCATATAATATATAATTATTAATGTCTTATTATTCATAGCGCATGGTAATCTGAGGGGATGGACACATGGCCAGGGATTATGGATATGAATTGAATGTTTACAGTGGTCACACTTCTAATGTCTCATGGTTTAACTCTAAATAAACATCAACTGTATGATGCACCATCTATCTTTCTTCTAGAGAGCCAGCAGTCCACTTCATCTTCTGTCCTGTTGGCTCACATGAGCTGCCATTAGATTCTTTCACTGTGACCTCATGGTTCTGGACAGACACTTGTATATCTTTATCACGTTATTAAATTCTCACCCGTCTATTTAGATCCCCTGGAGGGTCCGAGCAGGATTGTATGTCAAATGTGAGGAGAGGATATGATAACGCTGGGTGGAGCCGAGATGGGACAAAATGACTAAGAAGCCAGCTCTTTTTTGCTCCAGCTCCTGCACAAACAAATTCAGTTGCTTTTTCAGTGGATGCTATCAATAACCATTGGGAATCTGATGGTGTTCCAGGGCTGTGGCTTGTGTTGAGCATTGCCTTTTTTACCACATTGCAGAATTCAGTCAGAAGGGAGGGATGTCTTGCACTTGACTCACACATTTAAACAAGAGCCTCCACCCCCCTCACAGCCTCCCATTTCCGGTGAATGCGGTTGGGCAGGATTAGGCTAAAGCGTGCATGCCTTTCTGCCAGAATGACTCTTCCATGAGCCACTGTTTTGCAGAGCATGCTGACTTTAAATGGTTACCCAGGTTATGTCTTTCTGAAAATGTCACATTAGGTGCCAGTTATGGCTGAATTACACAAAGTGATTGCAACTTATACCTCACTACTAACAATATTAAAAACAAGATAGAAAAAAATGCACTTACAATGGAAGCTAATGGGGCAAGTACACAATGAATGGCATCACATTTTGTAAGAAACACACAACACAAGACTATCCCTTTAAGAAGCCTGAATCAGGTGCTAAAAAGACCAGTCTCACGCTCTGATTTGTGTGTTGTCTGGTTTCTGAACAGCATGCCACAGAGAGGTGGGAGTTGTGGTCAGGGCCAGAGGAATGCTACGAGGGGATTTTTCATATGGTGAGCTCACTGCTCTCTTGTAAAAGCTTTGCTTTACAACAAAGACAGACGTAGCAATGGCAAGAATCATCAACATGCTTTATAAGGAGTGATCCATTCTTTTAATATTAGAATATTGTACCCAACCCTGTTCAAAAGACCAGCACACACATGTGTTTTGGTTTTTACAGCAATGCATTATTGTCTTTATCAGTTTTCTGTCACGTTTTGCAGTAAAATGTCCTTAAAATGCTTCCTCAATTTACAACATTACACTTCTACAGTAAGTAAAACGCCCCTTCCAGTCCCAAAAACCTCAACTTTCAACCTTCCATCGTAATTTGACCACAAACTCAGATCCCAGAGTCATCGACTTTAATGTCACATCACAGGGTTTTGGCATTTCTTCCAGGCGTGAATAAAAGCCTGGCTCGGAGCACTTCAAAGTATTTTTTCTGTGTGCTCCACATTTCTTACTCTTTTGAAAGCTGATCGGATAGAAATATGAAAAACGGTTTATTGCTAACAGTCACTTAGACCAGATAGATCATTAAAATCTTTGTGGTGAGCGCTGATTACTCAGCCATTTCCCCCGGTGACTGTGTAAGCGTGAGTCAGAGCACCCAGTCTAAGTGTCTCCATGTGAAACCTCTTCCTCTCGGTGGCCCCCTGTTGTGTTTTCCCAGGTTGACATGCAGATGAGTGCCCCCAGGGACAATGAAATGATGTAGGCTTATATGGGTCTGGCCCATCATCAATGAAATCGTATCAAACCTTCACCACATCAGGCAAATGTTACGCTGATGACCTTGCATGTTCTGTGAGTCAGCAGACAATATAACTGAGTGAATCTGAAACACAACTGAATCACAGCTACACACAATTAAGCTGCAGTTGACTGTGCAAATACAAAATAAACATGGTTTGAGCAGCAATACCGACACCGACTCCATTACTAGATAAATGTTGAGGCTCCATCCTTTCTAAATCTGGATCTGCAGTTATGATCCACACATCATAAAAGCTCTAAACATAGACCTGTGAATGTGCCATGGTTTATATTCAGATATTGGACCCGTGTGTGTTATCTGACAGCTTGACCCACAAAAATATCTACTTGTGACTGTCTTTCTGGGGTCTAATTCATGTTCTGCACAAATCTAAGCCCATCGCACCATGGAATAAAATAAATAAATAAAGGTAATTGCAATTTTTTTCCAGAATCCAGAAATTTTCTAACAATTCTGAGAAAAAAAAAAAAGAATTGTGAGATATAAATTTAGAATTCTGACTATTTGTCTCTTACAATTTCAAGTTTTCAGAATTTTGGATTTTTACTTTACAGTTTAGTCTTTTTTCCCTCAAAATTTCCTCGCAATTCTTTCTTTTTCTGCCAAAGAATAATAATTTAATTTTCATTTTTGGACTTTTTATCTCAGGAATGCAAGTTTACATCTCTCAATTCTGACAATTGTCTTGAAATTCTGAATGGAAAAAAGTAAAAATTGTGCAATAACAATTCAGATTTGCAAGATATAAACTCGCAATTCTGTGTTGAATTTTGTACTATTATTTTTTTTTATCCCATGGCGAAGACAGGCTTCAATACAAATCTGAAGACATAAGCTTTCACAAACCATTTAGTTTACGTCATATCTGTTAAACGGGACTTCAACAGAATATTAAATGAGGAGAAAATGCAGAAACACAGGATACAGGATGGAAATTAATTAGACTAAGTGCATTAAAAAGTAAATAGGGTCAGTTTGATTTCATGTTGATTTTAGAATCAGTATATATGAACAAAAACTACTGAAACATTAGAGACAGTTTCCAGAGCACCTGCAAAAGGAGGGGCTTGTTGTAAAACCAATATTCCTCTACTAATAAAGCAATACTGATAGCAGGAACAAGTACATGGAACAGAAAACAAAGACAGACTTTTATAGCTAGTCATTATAGCTGGTGATTAAAAACTGCGCAGGTGGATCAGTGGGAATAAGTCACACATCTGCTGAGGTTAATGTTGAGTCTCTCTTAACTCTCTGGCTCATAAAGAAACCCAATGGAGATTAAAGGAATGAGTCTGTTCCCTGGTAACATTACGGGTCATTCCCCTGCATTCCTTGTGTAGGCTGGACTGATATTATGGGATGGTGACAGAAACTAAGAAAAGGCTTTTGTTTTATTCTGCCTCTCATGCAAACTGGCCTGTAACAAGAAAACTAGGTGGATCCTGTGTATATGCCCTTCCTTGATATTGTATATGAAATGTTATGAAACACTCTCTGGAATAATTGATTCTGACTGGTCAATTGACACAATCCTCAGTCTAAAGAGTTCTCAGTGTCAGTCAGGCATGCCACAATTCTCAATATAATATTGAACCATTCGGTATGACATCTATGGTTCAATATGTGAATCTGAACTGCGTTTTTTCAGTTTTGGATTTAAATAATTTCCATTCATATTCTTTCTCTGTGAATTGGCTCTGTTTGTGTGTCCGTGAGTCTCCTCGCTTATAACGTGCATTTGAAATAACAACACACATCAAGCATCTTCCCTTGTAATGAGAACATTTCTAAACCTTTTAGTTTTTTTGTAGATTTGTAAAAAAAATTTAAATGGCAAAAGCTCTCTGATATGCCAAGTGATCAGAATTTAATTTAACCAAAAACCATGAAAAAAAGAGTTATGTACTGAACCGTAGGCTTTTTTTTTGGAAAGAAATTAATGCATTTATTTTGCAAAGAATCCTTATCAAAAGTGACATGAAATACATTTATATTACAAAAGATTTGTATTTTAAATAAACTGTTCTTTTGAACTTTCTTTTAAAAAATATTAAGCAGCACAACTGTTTTCATGCAGCATTGATAACATTCTTAAGCAGCAAATCAGTACAACAGATTGATTTCTGAAGGATCGTGTGACACTGAAGACTGAAGTAATGATGCTGAAAATTCAGCCTTGACATGACCGAAATAAATCACATTAAAAATATTTAAATAAATAAAAACTGTTATTGTAAACTTATAATATTGAACAATTTTACAGTTTTTATAAATAGATGCAGCCTTACGTAGAAAAAAATACTTATTTACAAAATATTAAAAATCATTTTAATTTTTTGTTTCACTTCTCTTTTGAGATAAAGCTATGAAAGCATGCTCTAACTTTTAAAATTCAAAATGTCCTCCCAATTCAAAAGATGGATATTTATTGATACTGAGCTACAAAAAATGGTTCAAACTGAAATAACTGGAGTACAGATGTCAGGTACGCCTATTCAGTATTCAGAAACATGGCCAACCTATAGTCTCAGTGAGGAAATAAAGAAAAAGTTGAGTAGATACTAAAAGCCACATGGGAAAGTCCCCCAAAATGTTAGAAACCAACATTATTTTTAACAGGATTTCAGATAATTTCAATATGAGTTTATAATAGTTTGTGCAGTATTTCAGTGCAGATTTTTCTCTTTCAAATGTAATGCAGAATTTTAATCAAGTCAATCAATCAATCAATCAATCAACTATATCGGATATGGCCAGGAGAGAGTGTTAAAAACAGTCATTAAAATCTAAATTGTGGCTATTTTGGCTCAAAAATACCTTAACAATACAAGTCGGGAAGAAAAATACCTAATTCTGTTCTGAAGGCACACAAACTTTGACGTCTCCTTTCACCATTCAACAAACACTGTTAGCTAGCAGCACTGACAAAGTGCAGCCTTAATATAAAATCGGTCTTTTTTTAGGAATGAGAGCAATTGTTTCCCGTTTCCATTCACCAGCAGCTTGTGCTATCTTCCTTCTCCTTGTGAGATCTATTTTTGGGTGTTTTCTTTTGAGGCAGGGTTCTTCCACTTCTAAGTTTTCTACAAATAACTTCAGAAAAAAATAAAAAAGAATTGTTGAAAATGGCAAAAAGATTCAGACTCACTCAGATAAGATGTGCTATTCCTGGCAGTCACTAGTTTAACCCTTAATGCATCAGAACATTGAATTAAATGATCAATACTGTAGATGTACACTGGTTGAAAATCTTTTCGTACCTACAAACAGAAACCATAGCTGTTGTTGTTCTGAATGGAGAACTGTTTATATGACGCATTCGGATTCCCTGCAGGTCACACTTGGAGAACGTTCAAGAATGCCACCTACAAGTCAAGACAGCTCTATGTCATCTGTTACCATGGGTTACATTGTCTGTCAGATCTTTATCAGATATGAAACCTTCTGGTAAGAGCTATTATTACAATACCATGACTAATGGTGTGACTCGCAATGCAAGTCGTGCCAATGGAGGGCTTTTTCATCAGGGGAGTTTAAGCAGAAGAAGCCCAAGAACTCCCTAAAAACGCACGGCACACTTATGTCTCCTTTGTTGATTGAGGCCCTCTCTGGCCCCACTGGATACCTGTCATGACGGAGTGAATTGTTCTTTACAAAACCAAGAGTCGGTGACCTGTGTTCTTTCAGCAGGTGTCAAATATTTACAACACTTAAAGAATGAAGGTTGTACCCACGGTTTGTTAATGTTCATCAGTGTACAAAGGTGAACTTGAGCAGTGTGAGAAGTTAATCTTTATTAGGACGTCTGGGAGTGTTTGTGTGTCTAACTGTACGGGTTAATTTTAGAAAACCTGTCAAGAAAATTTACTAGTCATATGTCAAATGCTTATTTAACACTTTTTCTTTTTTCCCACAATAGTAAACAAATCAGCAGATTTTCCTTGAAATTATCAGCATAGTTATGCAAAAATATCTTTCTAAATGTAATGCTAATAATAATAATTATTATTATTATTTTAATCACAGCTGCCAGAAGAGTTATCAGATTTTGGATTTTCAAAATTCAAAATAATGCTACAGTGCAATCTTAATGGATTTAAAATAGGTTTCAATTTCACGCAAATATTAATTAATTCATTTTTATTTTGACATGAATTGTGACTTGGACATGGTTTTGCGAGATCCGACTGCTGTAACATCTGTCTGGTGAACTTGTCATCAGGTTTCGGTCATAAAAGAGGTTTCCTTCTGGTTTATCGTGACGATACCCGATTGACTGATAGCAACATATTCAGTTTTGTTTTGTTTCTGTTGCTCTTAGTTTCCCAGAACAACTGGACTTTACCCTCCCGCTCCAAACTTTCCATTTTCTGCTAGCAAATTAAAATCCTAAATTTATTATAATGTGCTGTGAGCTTACAAAGTATGCATATTAAATAGGCCACGACCCCAAGTAAAGACTTCAGTGTGGCTTACCCTACCATCTTGTCATCAAGAGCAGCTGTCCATACTGAGGAAAGCCGAGCCAGAGTACTGTATCAATGCTTCACAGAGTTTCCTGACCTTCACACAATACTGCCTGTGAAATCCCACAACACCATGGCAGGACTTTCAGCAAGATCCTTCAAGCAAGTTCTGCAGTTTGGACTTTCTAAAAATAGTTGAGAGCCAAAACACACAATGCAACATGTCCCTTGACAGTCTATTTTTTACATTGATGACCGCTTAGTTTCAGCCACAGACAAGAAAACGAAATGTGCATTAATGTCAAATTCAGATCTGAGGTTACATCATGTATGACATTGCATTATTATTCTTTATTATTATATTATTCTTTATTTTTATTTAAAGTGACAAGAAAATCTTAAAAGGGATACTTCAGCCAAAATAAAAACTCTGTCTTCATTCTGTTACCCTCATGTCATTTCACATGTGTATGCTGCTACTTCCTGTAGGATGCAAAAAGAGAAATTTTGAACAATGTTAATATTTTTCTATCTTATAAAATGACAGTTTATAGTGGCTATGGCTGACAAGTTGCAAATTGTTAAACATACTTAGAAATATCGTTTTAAAATTGAATTTCACACCATATTTCAGGTCTTCTGAAGCCATTTCTGTGAATAAATGTAACTCATTATGCACTCATAAACTGTTTAATGGCTTTAGAGGCATTAGACAATGTTTGACAATTTATGCCTAACAGAATACATAGAAGTCATACAGTTTACATGTGTGTGTTCGCAAACTCTGGTGAGATTGCTCTGATAATGCAGTTAATTTTAATAAGTGTGAACGCTGTCATCTGAACCAATGGTGCGCACCAAACAAGTGATCCAAGACCCCCTGAAAAGGAACTTTGCAACAAAGACTAAAGACATCTAAATGAACTAAAATCCATTCCAGTTTGGGACAGGCGTCGGAACTGCCATTTCCTTGTAGCAGATCTTTTGGTAACACTTTATAATAACTGTACACTATTAATCATTAATTAAGCATTAGTAAACAGATTATTCATCATTTATAAAGCATTAATAGACAGCAATAATCAGTTTATAAATACAGATATAAATGCTTTATTCTTGATTTAAAAGAATATATATAATGTGTAATTTCATACTTTATTCATGTTCAATTTATGATTTCTCAATGAAGTATAGCATTATTTACAAACCAGTTATTTAGGAGTTGCCAGTGATTCATAAGATCACAAGAAATGTAGTAAATTCAGGTAGTTATAAAGCATTTAGTAGTGGTCAGTTAACTATTTATGTGAGCTCATCTAAAGTGAGGACTAGTTATGCCTTGTAAAGCATTTACAAAGGATATTTAAAGGCTCAGTTATCTTCTAAACAAAAAACAAACAAACACAACACAGTGATACAGAACATAGAAATATTAACAGCCTTTAAATCTCATTTGTAAAAGCTTTACAAGGCATAAATATTCCTCACTTTAGATGAGCTCACAAAAATAGTTAACTAACAACTACATGAATTAACCCTGAATTACAGTTGAAATACATGTTAATAAACCATTTATTAACACTATTACTATATGTCTGAATAAAAAGATGTATGAATGCACATTTAAATAGTTTATTAATCATTTACTTACAATTTCTAAGTGATCTTATGAACCACTGACAACTCCTTATAATAACTGGTGTGTAAATAATGCTATACTTAATTTAGAAATGATAAATTGATCATTAATAAAGTATGAAAAAACAATTATTAAATACATTATATATATGCCTTTAAATCAGGTATAAAGAATTTATATCTGTATTTATAAACTGCTTATAAATGTCTATTAATGCTTTATAAATTATGAATTAACTGTTTCCTAATGCTTAACTAATGATTATTAGCATGCAGTTATTATAAAGTGTTACCGATCTTTCTAAAATTATAATGTGAATGCTAAGCAAACCAAGATTAAATGTGTAATTTTCTTTAAAAAAGAGCAAAGAGAGTCAAAAACACCCCTTAAGATATTTCTTGCTCACACTATCCATTGCATTGATTAATTGGGAAAACAATGATGGTAGGTCATGAACCTCTGGGGTCTGAACCTACATCCTGTGGGACACAAGCTCAGACCCTACGACCCCTATGCTGACCACCAAAATGTATCCATATTTAGATCTTATATTATGAAGGAGCATATTTTTGTTTTTACAATCCCACCTGTTAGCGTCAGTTGTTAAGGGAACTGGTATGAAGGAGCTCACTGTTCATCATTGATGGTTTGGGTGGAGGTAAGGATCTGTCTAGGCATGCTGGGTGCTCCCTGAGCTTTGCAACGTTGTCACAACTCTGGAATGCGGTCCAAAATTTCCACAAAGCCCAAAATGAGGCTGGTTTCTTATAAAGCTATTATTTTCAGGTTGCGTGTTGGTTTTTCTCATGAAACAGTTGCTGAAATGATTAAGCTATTGCAATGCTGTGAATGAAAATACGGCACCTTGGATGTGACTCCACCAAGTTTTAGATAAGTGCTGTGTGATCATATCGTGATTTCACAGTAGTGAGGGAGGCGGGGATGTTTATCCAGAAACAAATAGAAGTTCTAACCATAGAACACACTGTCCCAAATGTAAAAGAATGGGAAAATATACCAAGTAAACATTGACATACTTTGATCGGTTAGATTGTGGCTAATCAGACGTAACAGACTTTTCTAGAAGGGAGGTTTAAATGTGGTTTACTGTGACATATTTCATTTTGTTTAGTGCAATGGAAAACATTATTTTGCTGTTTTCTAGCACGGTTATTTTAATTTAATAGTGGTGTTGGCCATGGTTGCGGATTTAAAACAAGCCAGATATCAAATATTACACTTGAGCAATAATATTAGTGACGTCTGCTTGTATTACAGTCTGTAACTCAGCAAAACGAAAGCCTTGTTCCTTCCAAAACTGGATTTAGCAGCAACTTCCTGGCGGAGTGACAGAGGGTTTCATACTATCATCATTGTAATGACTCCCAAGAGTTTACTTTGGCCCGGGGAAGGAGATTCATGTGTGACTTACACCATCAATCACGTCCCATCATGTCATTCCAGATCTGAAAGCCACACAACCATTCCTTCACACCCCCACCTAAAACGTAATGTGATATAAATACAGCTAAACTTTTTGGAGACGTGTTGCTACCGAAATGCACTGGAAAGAATGTTTCTCATTGGGGTTTTATAATTTAAACATGAGCGTGCTTGTTCATTGAGATCATCTTGTTGTTTTAAAGCACATTAAGTGAAATTTAAATTTAAAGCTTAAGTGGGTGTTTTGTGCGCCTCTAGAAACAGCAACCAGAATTGCAGACAATGATTCTTACAAACAGGTTTCATGTGTCATTGGTGGGGTAAACAGAGTTCGCCCCACACTAATGCCGTTGGTAGAACCATAGTTCAGTTCATGAGTAATGAAGGATCAATAATAAATGCTATACAACTGAAACGTTGGGTATAACTGTATCCAAATGCATTTATTATAGTAGCTCATTGCAAATTTGCAATGAATTGGTCTTGCTAAAAAATATATATATATTATAGAACATTTTTTGTGCATGGTTTGGACAGATGATGGGTGAGTCTGTTTAAGTCTCAAAGGTAAATTCAGGGACGGTGTCTGCTGAAGTGCCACTATGACCTGATTGTGCTGGCAGTCAGGGTGTCTGTGTGCTTTGACGAGTGATGACATCTAGTTTCAACACCTGTCAGATGGGTGGAAGCCATTTGTGGTTGTAGAGTGAGTGACACTTGCAATATTAATGGGACTCCTGTCGAGGTTGTAAAAGGGATTTATTGAAAATTCAAAAACTCCCGAAGTTCACTTCTCTACTGTTTCAAGAAATTCAAGAATATTGTTTTGTTTTACAGAATGATTGATTTTCTACTCTATACTCTTTTAATGCAGCTTTCTTGAGTGATTAGCAAAAACAAAAGTGGTGTCCTTAAGAGTGAGGTATGTCATGTCATGTTCCTACAATTGCAGAGAAACGTAATTGCTATAAGTAATAGGTAGTAAACAAATAAATGATGCAAGGAAAAAAAAAAAAGAGACTTACAGTGAAGAAGGAACTTTATTCATTTATTTTTATTTTTTGCATTTTTTGAGCCAGTTTAACCAACCACGCAGGACAACATGCATAAAACAGTCAATACCTTCGAAACCACACAGCAGCATCCTTATAGCAATACATTTTGCACAAAAAAATAAAATAAAATTACTGCTTAGATTTACTCCAAAAACTGGGAAATGTGTGTGTGTGTGCGTGTTTTCTGTTTGTTGCAGAAAGGCACAGAAATCACACATAACTTACTGCCTGACAGCAGACTTAAGGAGACAGTGCAGAAAAAGCTTTTGCCATTTTCAAAATACCACCAGCCAGTTAGCACAATGAAGGCCTAGGCTAAATAACACAAACATCCTGTCTAGCATGAAATCTGCCACCACTCGTTAGCAAACACACACGAGAATTTACTGTAAACATTCCTCCTAACACCCACGAACAATCAAATACTTAAAATAATCAGACATGTAAACCTCAGACTCTAATTACTGGAATAGTGTCTGGTGGGCAAGACACGAACACTAGGACTTGCTATGAGGCTCATGTTGGTACGAACCCCTCTGTGGTCACAACCTGTGCTAAGCTCTGCTGTAATGATGGACACTCCCCCACTTGATAAATATAGCCCGCTCCCTCCTTATTATCATGGCTGGAATAGCATTAGCCAGCCATCATGCATTCGATATATACAAGCAGCATAAATACTAGCAGACTTTGTGAGCGGCCAAAAGCCTGGACTCAAATCCTGCTGGAAGCAAAAACGATGTGGTCGCATGTTTTGCGTAAGAGGACAGTGAGTGAGAACTAAATATGATGTTAGAAGGTCATTGCACGCAGACTGTTTTAGCCACATTGTGCTGATTGAAGCACTGACTCACACTGTTGGTTTGCCCACTCTTGAGAATTCTCATAAGGAAGAAGGAAGGGGTTTCGCCAGGGGGTGGGCAGTTTGTACACAACAGTGACCACAGGAAACTGATGCAGGAGTCATAAAAAGGTGTTTTGGGTGAACAATGAACCCATAGGAAATAAAAACTTCAAATGACACTTCATGACAACAAGGAGTGTCCTGACTTTGAAATTACTATTTCATTTACCCTCATCATGCCATTCCAAAACTGTAAGTCTTTATTTATTTTTTTATTTTTTGTAAAGTCAATTCAGTCCAATGTTGTTTGGACTCCAATATTATAGAAAGTATTTCATATAGAAATCATACAGATATATAAATAACATACGGGTGAGTAAAAGGTTTTCACTTTTGCTTCAATTAATATAACTATATAACGATAACTATATTAGCATCTACACTAATGGTTCTGTTTATTGTAAGCGTACACTGCTGTTTTGTAATCTGTTGCTTTAAATGCTCTTAAAGCATGGTGGATTCTGATTGGCTGTCAATGATTTTATAATTCATCAGCTGGAAAAAACAACAATTTTTTTTTAAATGATGCTGACAATGTTGTTCCTCTTTGTTGCAATCATTATAGTTGTGGTGTGGATTTCCCTGCTCTCATAGAATCAAAAAGATCATTAAAACCTTCCCAAATACATACATACATATACACCCATATACATATAAATGATAAGGTGACAATGTATCAGAATGTATCAGACAAGACGGAATTCTGGTGCCTGTATATTTTACATCTCATAACCATATAATTCATTAGGTGACAATGTCAACATACAAATCAACCATTAAAATCTCCTTTGTATCTTATATCAGTAACCACCATAATTACACAGGTGCCAGAGTAGAATAGCACATGATGAACTCATCATAAGTTGTCTGTCCATAAATCATACTCTTGTATAGTTGGTGCACATGCATAAACATAAAACACCATCACCATCTACTTTTGTTTGTTAAAAAAAAAAATATTTAAATAGAATATAATCATATGCGGTGTGTCATACAAGAAATTCTGTGAATGTCCTTTTACTATTTTTAATCATACATTACATGGCAATCCATAGTGTATGCTTCCAAAAAGCATACATAGGACAGTATTTTACAATAACAATACATATAATTCAATCTTGAAACTTTTACAATTTTTCACCATATATGGCAACTAACAGTTAATCAACTAACCTGTTTTAATGTAACATTTCAAAGTCTTTTTTTGTAATCAATACAATTTACAGTGTGGGGCTATCAAAATTAAAAAAATTAAATAATAATAACAATCTTTTAATTTCAGCACAGAGGCAATTCAGGATGCATCAATTTGTGTGGCGTGATTAATGTGATGTGACTAGTTTTATGCATCTCTGGTCTGGTAATAAATGTCTTTAATTTTCCAGTTGTTTAACATGGCACTTGGACTTTCATCACTAATGGCGCCATACTGATTAACTGAGTAAGCAGTGCAATATCGGCAGAAATTAGAAAGTGCTTTAAGGTGATAACGAAGTTATTTGTAAGGTCAACATGTGTGTGGACGTGATAAGGAGAGAGCGTGAGAGGGAAGAAGCCACAAAGCAAAAGAAAAGAAACAGGAAAAGAAAACAAAAAGCAGATTTTCCTGACAATAACAAGAGATGTGTTCAAAGTGTGTTGTTCTCACTGTAAATGCGGTCATGTCACATTAATTCTGAGTGTTGTGTCATCACTCCAGGAGCATCGCCTATGCTGATTGACTTTTTACTAATAAAAAAAAGTCAAAAGTTTATGTACTAATCGCTTTTCTTATCAGTCTGTCATTCTCAAAATTAGACTTTCAGAATAATCAGTCACAATGCAATATGTCATCACCTTCTCCTTCAGCTCAAGCATTTGACTTTCAATTTCTCACATGCCTTTGTGTTGTTTTATGGTGTCACCACAGAATCTCAAAGCCTTCCCAGCATTCCTTGGGGCCGTGTTGATCAAATGCCATACTAACATCAAAGTGAGGGAGTGGGCATGAACAAAAAGCAGTTTATTATTGCAGGGGGTAGGAAGAGATACCAAAAATAAATGTGGCTGTCATGCTTTCTGAGATTATCGCCTCCCTACGGATAAGGGTTTTGTAGTAGAAACCAATCGTGGGTGTCTCTAAGAATAACTAACAGTGAAACGTGTCATCATAAGCCAATGAAATCGCAACTACAGCAGTTCTGAAGCATTGCATAATGCTTACCAACATATGGTCGTGATCAGACACTAATACAAACTACTTATTAAAAATCCAGACATCATCATTTGTATTCGTAAACCATACAACTGGGGATGTGACACATCAGAGTTTTTGAGAAAGGGTGATATCATAGATGAAGTGATTGTGAAGTGACACTGATTTAACATTGAAGTAAAAGGGCGACTTTTTTTAAGTCACCGTTAATGTGACACACTGGACACATTTTTTGTGTCTAGTCTTCTGTTCTGCAATCTTTCTGGAACTGTAATGTTAGTCTAGTCTTGCGTTTTCATTTAACGTCTAACAAAATCCAATAATGTGAGATCCAGAGTGGATTTGATTCCGCAGCCATTCCCGGGAGGGGATTCCCCTAGTCTGAACCGTGTCACTGGAAACAGAGCCTCCCTTTCCACATGTGGATGTTACAAACACTGAATACTTAAAGCCTCCTGCTTCATAAGTTTTACAATGGAATCACAATGCAAAATATTTGCCTCTCCCTATCATGTTTCCATGACACACATATACAGTAGCTTAATTTCCCCTCACCTTTGTCCTGTAATTGTTGATAGTTTGATGATTTTATTCTCTCAGTGCACACAGAGGCTCTCTGGGGGCGACATCTCACTGCAAATTCCTTCCATCCTTTAAGTTTCAGGGTTTCAGTCCTGCGGAAAAGACATACAGAGATCCACTTTCCTGCAGAGTTTAGCTCGTACCCTATCCAAAACAATCCTACCTGCTATTTTCTAATGATCCTGAAGACATTGATTACCAAATTTAGGTGTGTTTGATTAGGGTTAGAGCTAAAAAAACATTTAACATTTAACGTAACATTCAAAATATGTTCCGAATCTTCTCCAGGAAAGGGAAAGTAAATCTGTTTAGAGTAAATCAGTCAGAACTTTAAGTTATTACATGGTTTGATTTACAAATTATTATTAATTATTATTCTTTTTTCTTTTATTCTATTTAATAAGTGCAAATGTACAAAATATTTTATTCATACTTTATTTCACAGATTCCTCATGTATTTTAAGAAATATAGTAGCCTGATGCAATGAAATGGTTCTTCAGTGAAATATAAGCAGGTGAAGGGACTTCTCTCAGTTGTGTATGTTTGTGGGTGTGACTGCTCCTCCTGCTGGACAGTACCTCAGCAAACAGACATCTGTTGGGGATTGGCCTGTAGACAGAAGCATTGTTTGGTTGCTATATGTGACATGACTCGACCGGAAAGGCTGCTGAAATAGGTTTCCTAATCTAACCTGTGTACCTGATCCATCATCCTGCATGTGCACAGAGGTCATTCACCCAAGCAGGCAAGTCCATTCATGCCTGTGCTTCTTGATGTCATCCCCGGAATACGCCCATATATGGTCTGTCCTTCAAAGCAGAACAAGGTACATGACAAAGTTTACATTTCTGCTCTGTTTATGAGTATGTGAGTAATGAGCTATTATGTAGCAATAGCATTTACTCACCTCACAAAGGCAACTAAACTCCTCTAAGGTGCTGCTTCCTTTTGGTTACTTTGTCTGGGAAAAAAAGTAAGTAATTGTAAGGAAGACCCCCATCTGCAGCAACCTGAGGTTAAGAGCCACGCTGACGGGATCAACTGTGATAAGGGTTAATCCCTATTTTTACCTGGATGAAATTTCGACCACATCTCTGTCAGAACTTAATTTAAAACCATTCATTTTTATATATGGGAAAAGATTTCCTACTTAGATTTGAGCAAATACATCACGCAATTATGAAGTAAAAAAATATTAATTGTGAAAAAATTGGTGCACTTTACAAAAAAAAAAAAAAAAAAAAAGACAAACAAATAAACAACAAAAAATGCTATAACTATTACAAATGTTTACTTTTAATTCAATGTGACAATGTGTAATTGTAAAATTTACTACCAATTTCTGATTTAAAAAATAGTTTGAAAATAAATCCAATTAAATTAGAAATTTTGCCCAACCCTGAATTAAAATCAGCCAGTCACACACAAACCTTCAGGAAGATAGTAAATGGCCATATGTTCGACTGTAATGTGTATGTGAAATGGTTTGTTCATTTAAGTTATTGCATCTATAAGTCCTTAATCTAACTAATCATGGAACATCACATAAGGACATGTTTATGGTAAAGATTAGTACTTGCCCAAAGACAATCTTGATTTAATTTACACACTACTCCGCTTGGCAGTCTGCTCAGGGGATCCTGAATGACAGAAGTCATTGGGCAGACTTGAATATCTTTGTGTTTTCGGTCAAACACCCAATGGAGTCAAGGCACTCTCTCACACAAAACTTTCTACCCACACACAGACAGTTCCATCAGCCTATTTTACAGTATGATCAGATAGTTCAGGAAATCAAATTAAGTCATTTATGGGTGCGGCTGCAATTTGGGAGTAGAGCAAAGACTTAAGTGTTTGCCTGCATAACTGGAAACATTTCCACAGAACGTCACAGCTAAGACCATGGTGGTACATTATGTCATATCGTCCATGCTGAACACCCAAATAAAAGAAACACCCAGAATAGTTCACACCAGTCAAAACATGCGCTGCTTGTATCATTCAGCTAACAGAATGATCCCAGAATTGGAAATAAACAAAATTGGCCATCTTATCTATTTACAAATAGATATAACTGAATAGTGAATTATTAGAATGGCTATTGCATTAGGCCAGTATTTGTTTCTTTCTATTACAAAAAGCACATCACATCCTTACAAAGAAAGCATTAGACAGATGAACTATGATGTTAGATCTAGATGTCCACTAGATGTCATCCAGAGATAAAATGACAGCCCAGCAATGGACCTAAACTCCAAGTGGGTCAGCTTCTATTATGTCCTGACTAGCCAATGTGTTTTTTTTTTTCAAACTGGATACCATGTGATTTACAAAAATTGAAACTCTTCTTTTACCTCTGGGCTTAAAAATGTTGCACAAAATGTGACCAAACAAGATATGTTGTAGGCACACATTTTTAAAATGTGATAATATATTTATTTTCACATATTACAGAAGTTAAAGTATAAAGCCTTTAGCTTTACGCTTACTGAAATAGTCAATATGTTGCATCTAACATTAATTGAGGGGGGAAAAATCACTTGAGACTTGGATTATGTAGACAGTTTTCTTTAATGGGATATATCCATGTGTAAAAAATAGCAAATGGAAAGCTTCGGATGATAGAAAATTATGTCAGTATGTGGATGTTGCTCATCCACATTCTTTTCTTTTACCCAAATGTACAGCATCTACTTGCATGTCCCAGTGCACATCAAAGGTGTTGCACAAAGCAATTGCATCATGTCATATTACGTATGTCATGTATTTGATAAATAATGTCACTTAAAAGTGAAAATCCTTCCAGAAATATATAACCATTAAGGTTATTCAAGGAAGACATGGTTTGTTAAACCCTGATAGCTATTGCAAGATAAGGCCTACCATTGCATAAGCTTGGCCAATGCAAGGAAAGTGAAGGACCAAATGATACACTGAAATTACATCAGACAGTGACAACTGTGATATGTCAAATGTAAAAAAACAAACAAACAAAAACAAGCAGAAAGGAAGCAAAGCTGTTTTGGGTCTTTTTGAGCAATTAACACATTGTCTTTCACATTAATTGTTATAATAAAATGCGCCGTAACAACACTGTTTCAATCATAGTCTAATAACTGAGAAACTACAACATTTGGCTAGACATTATGAATTTTTATATTCCACTTAATTGAAAGATGCTGCCAACTAGAACAGATTTCAAATGTAAACAGACCACATGAATCCACTGTTGTTTCATGCTCTTCTTCCCCCTGAATGAGGCATGCTTGATGGCTCGTGGTAGCAGTCTGAAGTGGTTGAATTTGGACTTGCATTTATCCCAGTGGGGATGTAATACATGCTATCTAGATAACTTTGATCCAGCGATGAATGGCCTTTTAGTTCATTTTTTGGCATCTGGCTTGCAGGACTTCCATACCTTAAGGAAGTCTGGTGAATTGTGGTGGGGACAGGAGGTGGCTCTGGATGGCGAACTTGCTGGGCACTGCCTGAGATTGCTGGGTAAGATGGCACTGCATAAGGCAGGTACTGAGGTGCATACAACCCAGGACTATGCAAAGAGGAGTAGGGTGGTGCAGCTGGTGGATACAACCCTGAATGGGACATTGCCTGCTGTGGTATGAGAACTTCCACATACTGGCCCAATTCAGGATCAAACAGCATTTTTCTGAGTGGTTGCATTGGTACCTCAATGTAGAAGTATTTACCAGTCTCAGGATCAAGAAGGACACGGCGAGAACCTTGGCCACAGCTGAGCCCAGTTGTTGTCTCTGGATACAATTCACCAGCTCCACCTGGACATTCATTTGCATAATCTTGGGGATTAAACAACTGAGCCCTGGGATCTACAATAGACATGTTAGCTAAATTAGAATACTCATGATAGGGAGCAGGACCTGCTGCTTGAGGTGAAGGATGATCAGCTGGGCGCCTATCTACATGCAACCCAGAAGTTGGTGGTTTGTCATCACCATAGGATTGTGAGTTTGAAACAGGGCAAGCTCGTGGGTTGTGAAGAGGCTGAACCAAAGCAGAGGCATGTTGTATTGTGGTATCGGAGACTGGCAGACCATCTGGTCTGCACTGACGAGGACGAACTTGAGCTTGCGGAGGAGCTCTGGGACAGGTAAGGACTTGGCCTGGAGACAGAGAAGCTGCTGGTACCCGTTCCTGTGGACTGTGGTGGGGGTGTCCTTGATGTAAATGAGAACTTTGTGTACAGGAGCAAGAAGATTGCTTTGTGGTTGGATGATACCGGCATAACCTATGGGGGGGTAAGTCTGATAGCTGTAGTGGGCTGAAACTCTCTTGCTCATCATAGCTAGGAGGATCATCTGAAGCGTAGAAAAGATACTCATCTGTGTGAAAACGATTATTAGATGATGCTCTTGTCACAGATTCTGTGTGGCCAAGGGTTCGTGGTCCTGATGGGTTAGAAGCAAAGGAACTATCTAGAATTGACTGGTCTTGACTGAATGATGGGCTTTGCTGCTGGCATGTGCTGGTTGTTTGCAAGAAAGCAGAAGATTGTTGTTGATCCAGACTGAACAATGTCTTTGTGGTGGATTTTTGCACAACACTTGGAGTTGATGTGACTGGGATGGATGGTTGTTTGTAGCTTGATACAGCTGATACAGCCAGTCCTTTTGTATCTCTTGATGAAGTCTCGTTTGGTTGATCCTTGTGTTTTACTGTTAATGGGGTTTCATTTTTCTTTGATTCACTATTTAACTTGGTTTGTTGTGTAATAACAGATGATGCTTGAGTATCTGCTTTTGACTGATCACTTGATACTGACGTAATTTCTGCAAATGACTGTTTATAACTGGGTTTTGGTGGTACAAATGTCTTTAGTCTATCAGTGGATATTGACCTCACTTGAATGGGTAACTCAATCTCTTTTGATGGGTTCATTGGTGTGGCATTATTTTTTGTACTACATGAAAAATACCTCACCTCTGGCTTTTCAGATGTTGCTAAATAAGTGGCAGTTATTTGCTTTCTTTCTTGTTCCTTTAAAAATGTTTCTGTCAGTGTTCCTTTGGGACTCTCACTCGGTTCAGATGTTCTTGATGAATCGTTCACAAGAGCTGTTGGATTGCAAGGCAATGATGTATTTTTTACTTGTCCTTCACTTAAAATGATTTCTGATAAACAGGCTTGTACAGGTACCTCAAGCCTGTTGACATGTTTAGCTGTAGCACTTGCACCTTCAGTGAGAACATCACACACTCCAATATCAGCCTGCATCCCTTTTTCTTTTAGTAGCATGGATACGGAGTGGCTGCTGCTTGGAGCTTTCATTTGAGTAGAGTCAAGGACTGTTGGGGCAACATTCTTTGTCTTGGGTTTGCAGTCTGGAAGAACCATCAATGCAGAAACTTCTCGCTCCTTACTCAGGGGTCTAGGAGGCATCTTAGAACTCTGATCACAGTGAATGTAAGATCTCTTAGCAATACTTTCTGATTCAGGTAATCCATCTGTTGTTGTAGTTGGCAATTTTTGTTGTGACTTAGTCTTTGGTGAAGAGACTTTGGATGTTATTTCAGTCACATTAGCATCTCTTCTTGTCTCTGCACACACCCTTTGTTGTAATATTTTTGTTATGTCAACAGGTTGTTTTTCATCATGACAGTGGAATGCTTTGTTGCCTGGTGTTTGTTTGTCCTTCCACCTGATGGCTTTACATTCAATTTGCAAGGCTGGAGGAGTTTGTGGTGGCTTCTCTCTTTTCTCTTGTATGACCATGTCTTCGGCACTAGAGGTAGAATTTGATGCTTTGAAAGACAGGTTGTACGTGTTTTTTACTAACTTCCTCACATCCCTAACTCTATGTATAACAGATTTTTTGTTGCTGTCATCATTGTCTTCAGTCTCTGTGACTTTGGTAGATCTGGTGCTTATATCTTCTGCAGCTTTTTCCATGGTCTGAGTTTCAGAAATTTCCCTGGACTGTTCCAAGTCAGGGGACGGAGATACTTTCAGAGAAGATGTCTTTTTTTGTTTGATGGAAGAAGTTTTCAAAGTTATTTCTGGGGTTTTTGATGTAAATACACTCTTTTCAGCCAGCTGTTCCTGGTTTTCTGGTGTCATCTGGCACTTCTTTATGTCTCGGCTTGTCATTTTGCTTGGCAAGCTAATTGCTGGTGTTGCTGGACTTTTATTCCTGATACTAGCATTTTCTGAGTCCCTATTGTACTTTTCTTCAAGGTTGCTACCTCCACCCTCTTTCCCATCACTTTTGCAGTTTTGCATTTTGTCATCAACTTGTGGATGGGCCAATATAGGCTTTGCTTCTTCCCTTGTAATGTTGCCAGCTACCCGAGCTTCCCCAGTATTAAAGAATGCAGGTCTTAAGAGTGGTTTTGGAGGAACTTTTGGAGCACACTTCTTCAGCTGACGATGTGAAATTCTCTCCTTTCCAACAGCTAAATCTTCAGATGAAAGCGTACATTGAGAATGCAGGCTAGGGCTTAAACTATGTTCCTCCATGGTACTTGGAACACCAAAAAAAGGGCTGAGGCTGACATCAGGATGTTTGTTTTTATCCGCAGATCGACCTGGATCTGTACTTTTTGTTGTCTCTTTCTGCACATCCTGCATTTTCTTTGACAACACACTCTTGATAATGCAAGACGCCATTTGTGTATTAGGGGAGCCATCATCTAAAGACACAGACTTCTGCAGTGTCTTTTTCCTGTCATTTTGTGGTGAATCTGGCACCTCCTTGGAAACTTCCTTTGGCAAAAATGCTGGTGTGCTATGTTGACGAACAAGTGTGTCTTTTGAGCGTCTATGTGTGGAGGGTGAATTCAAAATATTTTCAGTGTTTCCTCTATATTTTGATTCAACTGTGTTCCGCCTTAACAGTTGGATCTGCCTTTTAGGTACGGTTCTCTTTCCTCTGCTGGACTCTTCCTTGTTCTCTAATGCAACATCCACACACTCAAAACTCCCTATTTCGAGGTGTTTGTTTAGGTCCATGCCGTCACGAGGAAGAAAAGACGAGCCATCGTTTTCATGTAACGTTGAGCCATGCAAGTCTGCATATGTCATCCATGCAACAGCACCAGGGCTGTCTACGGTCGAAGGCTGTGAAAGATTTGTAGATGACCTGTGACTTGAATTGTACACATCCAAATAATCCACCTGAGGGCTAGATAGGCTTCTGAAGGCCAGATCTGTAAAACACTTTACTTCATTGTCTGCTTCATCAAACTCACTTCCCATGCTGGAGGTCTCACCAGTACATTCAGGAGGAAGAAAGCCTGCACTGCTGTATTTACCCTGGGCAGCTGACTGGAGCCTCCTGGTGCCAACCTTATTCTTTTGTTGTGAGTCCTGAGCTCTGAGCTGACTCTGTTGCTGCAGAGTTGTTGGGTGCGACTCAAAATAACAGCGAGCTGGAATTCCTGACTTTGGGTCTTGACATGAGCGAGCTGGGCTGTGGCCTGCAGGCCCTTTTCTATTCCTGGCCCTAAATGACAGTTCAACCTGTTCCCCTCTGTAACTAGTCTCTCCTATAGTCTCCTCCCCCTCTCCCCCCTCCTTTCCACTCTCTTCCTTTTCCCTGCATGACTGCCTGTCAAATTCACCACCATTGTCCCTTCTGATAACCCCTGGGCTATGTCTTAATGCTACAGGCACTTGACTAAGCCTCTTGTTGCTGTTTGGGGAATAATTTTTCAACATTTCTGTTCCCTCGCTGCTATCAAAACCCTCAACATGGCATTGCTTCATCTGTACCGATATCATTGGCTTTGGCAATGCGGCAGATGCGGCCCATGGACTCCTGGAAGTTGGTGTTCCACAGACAGTTAAATCAGTTGTGTTATGAGTGACAATTTCTTGATTTTTCTCAATTTTTTCTGTGGACAATCCAGAATCTGAGGTTTTAGAGGTTGAAGCTTGCAAGATCTGCATTTGGCTAAGAACTGGTGGTCCATTACCTTTACATTCGTCCGGGACAGATGCAAGGCTTTTGGGAATCTTTGTGTCAGCAAGGTCATCAAAACAATTATAACGGTCTATTGGGTTAGAGAAAGGATGATTAATTCCATCACAGATAATGGATAAAGTCTGATTTTCTTCCTTTTCAAGAGTGACAGAAGGCTCAGGTTGGAGATAGTAGGGTTGTGCTGTGTGTTTGGTATGGTCTGATGCAGCTGATAAAGGCCTTGATCTACTCTCTGGTGTTGACAAAAAATTCCTTGAGATAGGCAAGACAGAGGTGTCATTTCCAAAAATATAGTTGGAAGTTTCAGAAGAGTTGCCACAGACATTTTTCTCTACTGCAGGTGATTGTGCTAAATCTTCAGATTGTATAACGCTATATGTGATGCCAGAAGATTTTGTATTTTGTGGAAGAACACTATATGATATTGTTTTGATTTCAGGTGAGCAGTTGACTGATCTCAATTCCAGTGAAGGGGCTGGGGAATTGGGCTCTGGTGAACGGTAATTTTATCTGCTGTTTGGAGTGGAGGTAATGCTCCTTAACACAGGTGTGGAATCCCTACCGCGTGTTGGTGTTACTGTGTAATCAGTTCCTGTGATGGCAGGGGAGAATGGTAGGTCATCAGGTTCTACTGAAAAAAACATTATCTTATGTGTAGGTGATGGGCTGATGGTAAAACCCATCAGTGAGTGAATTATTTCAGGTTCTGGTGAGTGAGCTGGAACGGAATGATCAGGAGAGGAGCAGATATCACTGTAATCAATCCTTGTGACTACAGGGAAAGATGGTGAGTCCTCTGGATCAGTTGAAGAAGTGATTTTCTCAAATGTAGGTGATGGGCTGATGGTGTAACCCACAGGAGAGTGAATCGGTACTGGTTCTGCTGAGTGAGCAGGTGCTGAGTGCTCAGAAGAAGAGCACATTTCATTGATCTCAGGTGATACAGGGGATGATGGAGAGTCTTCAGGTTCAACTGAATAAACAATTTTCTCAAATGTAGGTGATGGGCTGATGGTGTAACCCACAGTGAAGGGAATCAGTACTGGTTCTGGTGAGTGAAAAGGTGCTGAGTGCTCAGAAGAAGAGCAGATTTCATTGATCTCAGGTGATACAGGGGAGGATGGAGAGTCTTCAGGTTCAACTGAATAAACAATTTTCTCAAATGTAGGTGATGGGCTGATGGTGTAACCCACAGGGGAGTGAATCAGTACTGGTTCTGGTGAGTGAAAAGGTGCTGAGTGCTCAGAAGAAGAGCAGATTTCATTGATCTCAGGTGATACAGGGGAGGATGGAGAGTCTTCAGGTTCAACTGAATAAACTATTTTCTCACATGTAGGTGATGGGCTGATGGCGTAACCCACAGTGGAGTGAATCAGTACTGGTTCTGGTGAGCGATCAGGTGCTGAGTGCTCAGAAGAAGGGAAAGTTTCATTGATCTCAGGTGATACAGGGGAGGATGGAGAGTCTTCAAGTTCAACTGAATAAACAATTTTCTCACATGTATGTGATGGGCTGATGGTGTAACCCACAGGGGAGTGAATCGGTACTGGTTCTGTTGAGCGATTAGGTGCTGAGTGCTCAGAAGAAGGGAAAGTTTCATTGATCTCAGGTGATACAGGGGAGGATGGAGAGTCTTCAAGTTCAACTGAATAAACAATTTTCTCACATGTATGTGATGGGCTGATGGTGTAACCCACAGGAGAGTGAATCAGAACTGGTTCTGGTGAGTGAGAAGGTGCTGAGTGCTCAGAAGAAGAGCAGATTTCATTTATCTCAGGTGATACAGGGGAGGATGGAGAGTCTTCAGGTTTAACTGAATAAACTATTTTCTCACATGTAGGTGATGGGCTGATGGTGTAACCCACAGGGGAGTGAATCAGTACTGGTTCTGTTGAGTGAGCATGTGCTGAATGCTCAGAAGAAGAGAAAGTTTCATTGATCTCAGGTGATACAGGGGAGGATGGAGAGTCTTCAGGTTCAACTGAATAAACAATTTTCTCAAATGTAGGTGATGGGCTGATGGTGTAACCCACAGTGAAGGGAATCAGTACTGGTTCTGGTGAGTGAAAAGGTGCTGAGTGCTCAGAAGAAAAGCAGATTTCATTGATCTCAGGTGATACAGGGGAGGATGGAGAGTCTTCAGGTTCAACTGAATAAACTATTTTCTCACATGTAGGTGATGGGCTGATGATGTAACCCACAGGGGAGTGAATCAGAACTTGTTCTGGTGAGTGAGAAGGTGCTGAGTGCTCAGAAGAAGAGCAGATTTCATTTATCTCAGTTGATACAGGGGAGGATGGAGAGTCTTCAGGTTCAACTGAATAAACAATTTTCTCAAATGTAGGTGATGGGCTGATGGTGTAACCCACAGTGAAGGGAATCAGTACTGGTTCTGGTGAGTGAAAAGGTGCTGAGTGCTCAGAAGAAGAGCAGATTTCATTGATCTCAGGTGATACAGGGGAGGATGGAGAGTCTTCAGGTTCAACTGAATAAATAATTTTCTCAAATGTAGGTGATGGGCTGATGGTGTAACCCACAGTGAAGGGAATCAGTACTGGTTCTGATGAGTGAGCATGTGTTGAATGCTCAGAAGAAGAGAAAGTTTCATTGATCTCAGGTGATACAGGGGAGGATGGAGAGTCTTCAAGTTCAACTGAATAAACAATTTTCTCACATGTAGGTGATGGGCTGATGATGTCACCCACAGTGGAGTGAATCCGTACAGGTTCTGGTGAGTGAGCGGATGCTGAAGGCTCAGAAGAAGTGCAAGTTTCATTTATCTCAGGTGATACAGGGGAGGTTAGTGAGTCTTCAGGTTCAATGGAAGAAACAATTTTATGACATGTAGGTGATGGACTGATGGTGTAACCCACAGGGGAGTGAATCAGTATTGGTTGTGGAGAGTGAGCAGGTGCTGAGTGCTCAAGAGAAGAGCAGGTTTCATAGATTTCAGGTCTTTCCAGTCTTTCTCTACCATCTATGGATGAACATACCATTTCTCTTATTTCAGTAGAAATGGTAGACACAGTTAGATAATCTATTTCCACATTATCCCTTGTAGGAAGTGTAGATACAGATAAAGAAGCACCATAAGTGTCCTCCAAGTTTGGAAACTCTGATGCATGCTTAACTTGAGTTGAACACAAATTCAGCAGCTCAGGTGAAGATCTACCTGTGGATGCAGGTGTGGAGGTAGTTTCACTGCTTACAGGTGTGGTGGAGGTTATTCTGGGATCTGTCATGTCACTGGCTATGGGTAGAAAATTAATATCTCTGTTTGAAGGTGAAGTAGACATTTCCTGCATAGGGCTGCAATCTGTTGGAGAAGGGTTTGAAAGTTCTAATGCAGAGCCACTGTTCAGTAACCCTTGTGAAAAGATAATGTTTTGCTCTTTTGGACATTGATGGTCCATACTCTCTTTGTTCTCAGAAGACATCACATTATTTTGTTCATGTGGATATCCTGCCAAGGATTCACTGACTGATTCAAATAATTGCTTGTCTAAAAATGGGTTTGTACTTGAATGTTGAGGTGTTTTAATAATTCCTTCTTGTTCAAAAATAGCAGGTTCTTTCTCTTCTGAAGAGCAGGATGAAGTTTTAGAAGGTCCATTTGCTGGATTAATCAGGGTAGCAGCTGTGGTTGAATTCACATACTGTGGTTCAGATTCATTTGTGATTCCGGTTTCATTCACTGGGGCATTGTTCACTGACACTTGTGGTTCTTCCCAGTTATCTGTATGTGAAAGGTCATTACCATTGACTTGTGATGCAGGCGGTGTGCAGTCAAGTGGTTTAAATCCATTATTGGTATGAGACAAGATGGTTGATTCAGCTGGGGTTGAACGTGATTCCCTGGTCTCAGATGTGGGAAAATTCTGGATATTTTTTGGAGAAGGTATGTTGTAACTGACTTCAGTGTTGTCACTTAAATCAGATCCATTGGCAGTGTGATAGGATCCTGAAGAGTCATTGGAATCATCCGCTGGAAAAGACTGATCCACTTCCCTCCTGATAAATGCTGCAGAGGCTGGGATACTGGAAAGTAACGAAGACTCGCAGTCATCCCCAAAAATGTCACACAGGCATGTTGTTTTAGATATGGCATTACGATGGCTGGGGATTGAAGTGATGTCAAAGATCTCCACACGATTTGGCCCTTCACGATTCTGCAGGTTGAACGCGTGTGGAGCACTACGAAGAAATGAGTAGCTGTCTCCTTCTAGCACCCAGTGTTCCATTTTTTCACTTCAGATACCACAGAAATATGGTTGTCGCACTTGAGCCTTTTTTTATAAATCCCTAAACTCAAAAGAAACCATCATAAAAACTTAATGTTAGAATTAAATCATTCTCATGACAAATCTTAAGAAGTCTATAGAAAATGTTTTCTTTTAGATTTATACAAAGATTCTAAAAGTGACAGTCTATTAGAAAATATAGTTACTTTAAACAAAGTAACTATATTTTCCAAACAAAATACATTGTGCTAATACAAAACTGTACTTAATAATAGTAAACAGTATTATTTAAAAGATTCGAGGACTTCTCTTATGACCACTGAAAGACATAACTCAATACAAAACTACTGATGCAAAAATATATACAGTAACTTTTCTGGTGTAGAAAAAAATGTCATAACATACAAGCAGATACAAAGTTCACAAAAGATGATCAGACATGATACTTGCCTTTTTCTGCTGTTTTCCATATGGCCAGTTTGAATGAAACAGCCCCTTCAGAGAGAATTCACAGGGGACAGTTATACCGTATACCATGAGCTGTGAATGAGGCTCCAACTGGGGTTACAGGTTTCCGAGTGCCAAACTGACCATTCATCGAAACAGGCCACTCAGTGCACAGAAATGTCCAGCCCCTCAAGCTTAGTCCAAACATGCTGCGCCTCCTGTACCGTTGGGCCTGTCTGAGCACAGTGCCCAGCTATTTCAAACTTTAATTGACACCACTTTTTAAAAAAAGAGACACAAGCATGCACAAAAAAAGTACAGGATGAACCTGACCTGAAGCTTTTTTAATCATGCTTGGACATCGGTGCATTTCTCGGCCAAGCTTAATAGGGTGTTACAACTAGAATCAGGTGCTGTGATAGGATAGATAGAGTCTGTGGATGGAATCTGACATACTAGGCCAAGACAGTCATAGCGGCTCACTAATTTTAGACCTTCTATCAGGGGAAACTTTGCTTTGGGAAGCCTAGAGACGACAGAGGACACAAAATGAGTTTTACAAAGTACACACCAATTGATGTGTACTTTGATGTGTATCTTAAGTATTAGATTGCAACATGCAGCTCTTGTAAACTCTGCCTTACACCTAAAGAGACTGTAAATGAGGACAACAGCATAAGTAATTTATCCTAAAGAGCTGCAACTTAAGTATGGGAAAGTGATTCTTTGCTTTGAGCTTGAAAATGCTGGCAATTTAAAATGATTTAAATTTAGTAAAAAAAAAAATGCATAAAACAATTTATTTCACCTATTCACAACTTGAATTCTTGACATTAGTAATCTTCTTTCAATATTTGACTGTCCTTTGTTCAGTGCATCAAAGTATATTTGTTCCATGTGGTTACAATCAAGTCCATCATCTTATAGGGAAAGAATGCCAAGCACTTATACTATGCAGGGATTTATTGTTCACACCACACTACTGACAGAAATCCAAAAGCACAGCAGCTTGACAATACCAAGAACAGGTCTTTGATCAGCCAATGGACAGTCAAAACAGAATTTTGAATGACCATGAATTAAAGCTAGAAAATGCACTCTCATGGTGCCATCTGACATTTAGTGCCTGACAGAATAGTGGAATGCTTTTACAGAACACAAACAGAATTAATTCAAAGAACCCAGCCAAAAAAACTAACAAAAAAACACACCTTTGCATGTTATGTGTCTCCAGCACACTGTACATAAATATGCTTGCAAAAATCCCCCTGCAGACACATGACAGATTACTATCTTGAGCTCAGTGTATTTAGCTATTCTATTTTATATGCAGTGGGTAGAAACTGCCCCACAAATAAAACAGGCTTAGGAGGTCACGACAATTTGTATACAAAACACTACGTAACTTTTTAGATGTGCCACTGACTCCATAATATACAGGTGCACCTCAATAAATTATAATGTAGTGGAAGTTTCATTTATTTCTGTATTTCAACTCAAACTATGAAACTTGTGTATTAAATAAATTCAATGTACTCAGGGTATTTTAAATGTGAGCCAAAATCATCATAATTAAAAGAATCAAAGACTTAAACTAATTCAGTCTGTGTGCATTGAATTTATTTAATAGACGAGTTTCACAATTTGAGTTGAATTACTGAAATGAACTTTTCCACGACATTCTAATTTATTGAGATGCACTTGTATGTAGTGCAGGAAATTCAGATTTTGTCCTTGTTTGGAGTTAAAACACTGTCTACCTGAAAAAATAATTGCATAGTAAAAAGTGCATTTCAGTGCATAGATTCTAATACTGCACTGCCACTATTCCCTTGGTAATTTCCTGGATAACATCATGACTCAAGCTAATAAAGCAGATAAGCTCACATATGTCCAACTGCACAGTAGTTTTATATGAGGTCAAAGGCACAAAAAAAGACGACCAATCCTTGTCTTCCCATAAAAATCCTTCCCAACGTCATCCGTGGGTGTATATAATCTTAATTATTTACATTTCTATCTTTTGGTGTCAGAAAATAATCAACCCTGTTAACAAATAATATGGCCTTTAATCGTGTAATTAAAAAATGTGTTTCTTTTTATTTAGAAGATATTAATTCTTAGAAACAGATCTTCCACTTTAATGCATTCGAAAGTCCAATGTACATCTCCAGTTTTTTGTTTTAAGTTCAGAAGGAGATCCTCTTCAACAGCTAATGTAGTTCAAGTTCACAAGCTGAAAGAAGAAAACAACAACAACAAAAACAATATCCTTTATGATTTCTTAAAATCTAATTATCAACAATCTGCACTGTAGAATATCAAATGCATGTATTTATATTACAGTCATACAGAAATGAATCTTTCTGAACGGTCTTCATTAGTTCAGTAAAATTGATGAGCCAGCTGTGAAAAGTGACTCACGTGAGGGTTTTAGTCTTTGTGCTCGAGAGAAATAGCATGGCAGTAACATCCCAGCAGCATCTCCAGGGGTCAAGAGTACGCCATTCTCTGACCAAAAAAAGGCCATTTGCATAATTGAATAATCTGTACACGAAAATTACATTTAAAATGCATTTTCTGTATACATAGTCTTGGTTTGGACTGCTTTCTGCTATCATAATTGTACCAATTAGATAAAAATATTTATTTATTTATAACTCTCATGACAGAGAAATGAATTTAATCTGCATGTTACTCACCACTGATGACTCTGCCATGACTGCGTAAAGAGGGCCAGTGTTTCATGTATGAGCCATGAACAGCTTCTCTTGGATAGTCTGGATCATCAAGTGCTACTGCTCTCAACTCCAGATCTGTAACCTAGAACAGATAACATCTATCAGCTTATGCAGACTTGTCAAGCAATTGCTTCAGTGAACATCTCAAATTTTGTAAAACCTATTTCTAAAATTAAGATGGTAGACGTTGCATGACCTCTGAACCAAACTGACCTGCACTGAGTGTCCCTGATTGGCTCGTATCTGAAGACGACCATCCTCAGGGTGGTGGCAAAGCTTGAATCGCTGTTTGTCGTTGGTGGCCACCACTCGCTCCACATCCTCCAGTGAAAACGAGTGGAACTGCTTATGAGTGAGAAGTTCGTCCACAAATACAAAGCCATCTGTGGACAAGGCCACATAATTACAAATGGACAACAGGGATGATAAAACTAAATCCAAGGAATTTTGACTTCTGAATGAATCATGTTTTCTTGTCAAACAACAACAGTAATCATCCTCCGCTCACACAAAATACCTACATAACAAATTTGTAAGCAGACAGGGTGCATGTTCCCATGTGTGTGTACAATCATCATCATCAATCCTACATCATCTCTCACCCGAGTTCATCTGCAGACCCATCTTATTGGCACCGTGGCGTTATGCAAAAGACAGAGATTTAGACAGACGCACATCTCTGCTCTGAAAGACAAAATGTGTGTGTGTGTGTGTGTATATATATATATATATATATATATATATATATATATATATATATATATATATAAATAAAAAACTCATAGCTGTGCACAATATCAAAATAAAACAACAACGACAATGAAAAAAATTACACTTGTTAAATAACAACATCAATATTAAATAATTATTAAAACTGTTATAGACCATAGTTAATGTTTGTATAAAAGTAATAAATCCACCTCTTCATTTCGGTTTGCTCGCCCTCCTCTTCCTCTTCCTCTCCCTCGAGGTTGACAGTCCATTTGTGACACACTTCTGATTGTATCATTCACCAACACAGCTATCAGGTTTATGCAGATATATTTGATTTGTGTAATTCTTTACATCTACATCTTTAAACTATTAAAAACCATTTAACTTGGGTTATTCATCTATACGAATACTGTACATTGAAACTCTTTCCAAACGCTTTCGTTGCTGAAATAACCGAGTCAACCGGAAGAGAAAAACCCCTGAGAGAGGCTTTGGCGTCCAGCGGCCAGTAGGGCGCAGTAAAGACTTCATTTTATAATTTCTAAAACACTTTACACCATAGACATCACACCATCTAGCGCTGGTAAATGCACTGATTCATGATTTTCCTTTTATTTTATTTTTAGGTGTAAACCATAAACCATAACGGACTGCATAAAACAGGTGTAAACTAGCGATGAATCATTAATAAAACATCAATACATTAAAATCTTTATTTTTTTTATCTTTCGTTGCCACCCAACAACTTAAAAGGAAACAAAAGTTTTCTTTTTTAATCAATACATGTTGAGAATGATAAGCAAATTATTATTATTAAAACCAAAATATGCCCCACCCTCACACGGAGGGGCATCAGTCGTCCATCTTTGTGCGGGGAATCACTGCGTCTATCAGTCGTCCATCTTTGTGCGGGGCGTCTTACGTTTAGAGCGACAAAAACACTGCGAGCTTACGATCTCGACACACCAAGCCGACGGTCGGCCGTAAAAACAAACACCTGTCCTGATCTTACGGCGCTTCCTTCTGTTACAAGAGCTCGTCAACATGTACTTTAACCGAGGCTACCTCGTCATCTCCTGCTGTGTTGTGGTAGGGCTGGTTCTGGGTTTAGAAGATGGCACGGATCGCCCGGTTATCGGAGCTCCGGGATCCCCGGTCCATCTGACGGAGTCAGACCCGGGGGTTATGAAAGCAGTCAAATTTGCAGAGGAACGATATAATATGGGCTCCAATGCAATGCACATACGCCGTGTTAGCAAAATCCTTTCGGCCAGTAAACAGGTAATTTAACGTTAAATTTATAAATAATCCATTTAAAATGACTAATATCTATGTTATTAACGGGTACAAAAAAACATATTATTGTTTACTTCTTTTTGTGACTTATTAATGTACGCGATTGTAATATTGTATAATAAGTTTATTATAAGGAGTTATTTTTACCGCATTCATGTGACTAGACAAACAAGCGCAGGGCGTGCGTAGAAGCCTAAAATACAAAACAGTACTGAGCTGATTTAAGCGGCACCACTCTGCGTACATTTTGCGCATATTTTCATTACAGTAGTTCAGAGGAAAGCTGCTTATTTCTGAGTATATAGGAATGTTTTAATGTTCTTTTCTTTTTCTTTTTTTTTGTAATATCACAAATATACATATAAACATTAGGCAATCAAACACGAACAAGTGAGGGAAACAATACTTTAATAATAATAATAAAAAACAGAAGAAAATATTCATTTCAGATTTTTTTTTCTATAAGATGGGATATTTTTAAAGCTTTAACTTCAAAAATGTTACACAGATGGAAGAATACAGGGAGCAGCAAGATTGTCAATCTTTTTAAAGTGCGTTAAAAAGCATACTTTTGTATAAATACTGATATAACAAATTAGTGTATTTAGTTATATTAATTATTAGAAAGTAATTTTCATCTATTAAAAATGTCAGTCTTTATTGAGACATGTAACAAATTAATTAAGATTCTTTACAGACTCTTAATATTATGCAACAATTAAAAATACAAAACACATTGGAGTGTTTAATTTCTGTTCCGTGTCTTCCACAGCTGGTAAAAGAAGTTCGGTACAGTATTATGGTTGAGATTGGAAACACACAGTGTAAGAAATCCCTAAAGCTGAGCGCTGAGGACACCTGTGACTTTTTCCCAGAGCCTCTCAAACAGAAGGTAAGCAAATACTAATCCTTAAACCATATAAAACATCACTACTAAGTGTCTTGTAATGGCAAATTCAGATAATTCTTTAACAGTCAATGCACAGCACACAACACATTTTACACAACACATTTAATCCATTATTCGCATGTTTGCAATTTTTATTTCCTGTTCAAAATGATTCCATTCAGTAGCACTAATCCAGTATGCATGCTTTTTGCTCATTTAAATAAATGCTGTTCTTGTAAATTTATAATGCACATTCTCCTTCTCCTGATCAGTCCCATTCTCTGTCTCTCCACAGACGGAGGTTTGTTTGTTTGAGGTTTGGGACATTCCCTGGGAAAATAAATCCACCCTACTTAAACAGAAATGCCAGCCTGCGGGTCAGTAGCCTGGGACAGATGGCACATCTGTCAGCTTTGTGTAGTCAGAATCATCTAGAACACATGCTATACTGCTGTGGAGACATGCATACTCGTCATGATGTTTTAGCATCCACTTTTAATTGTTTTCTACCCAACATGCGTATGTAGTTACACTGATATTGTTCTGCCTTAGTTTCCAAGGAGCTCAGAAAGGTTGCAGCTGTACCCCTAACCCATGGCAAACCTATGAAGGTATGTATACGTATGCAGTGTACACGGAAATATTCGCAATTAACCCTATAAAGCCAACTGAATCACAACCTTGCTAAAAACCTAATGTACACAATCTACTTTATGCTATCTGTCATCTTGCTAATAGTTTAAACTTACAAGTCCTTTTATTATAATTCTAAAAATGTTAATTTTTCAGGTCATGGGTAATGTGTCTTTTTGCTGTGAAATCTTTACTATTTTTTTATAAAGTTATAAAAATAACTTTTTTATTGTTAGCAGTATTACATGAACTTTTACTGAACTAAAGAAACTAGATTTACTTGATTGTCCATACATCACTTTAGAAAAAGCATGTTAAAATATGAGTATCAAATATGATACTGGCTTTTGAGAAATATTTTTTTCCTCCTCAAGTATGAGCTTGTTATTATACTATATGAGCCATATAAAAGCCTGATGTATCAAATATGTGACCCTGGACCACAAAATCTGTCATAAGATCTCATAATTGAGATTTATACATAATCTGAAAGCTGAATAAATATTGATTGATGTATGGTTTGTTATGATAGCGCAATATTTGGCCGAGATACAACTATTTGAAAATCTGGAATCTGAGGGTGCAAAAAAATTAAAATAATGAGAAAATCGCCTTTGAAGTTGTCCAAATGAAGTCCTTAGCATTGCATATTACTAATCAAAAATTTAATTTTGATATATTTAAAGTAGTACCTTTACAAATATTTTCATGGAACATGCTCTTTACTTAATATTCCTAATGATTTTTGGCAAAAAAGAAAAATCAATAATTTTGACCCATACTATGTATCTTTGGCTATTGCTACAAACATACCCCGTTCACATATGATACCCAACAAAAACACATATGCAAACTTTTTAAGGATCTGTTTCATATTTTGTCTAAAGGTTCAATAAACTTTTCATTTCAGATTTGATTTTTCATGTCGGGTCTACAGGGTTAAATATTTATGAGCTTTTCATGATGCACTTTTTTTGCTGTTTTCAGGAAACTGTGGAGCTTTTGACCCAGTTTCAAAACTTTATGATCACATACAATCGAACATACAGCTCTCAAGAAGGTAAAACACGGAACAAACTTAACATTACTATGAATTTGTTACATCTTTACATTGTTGTACATTTTACAGTGTGATTTCTCAGGTACTTAGGAAGTCATTTTAACAAAGAAGTGATTTAATTTGTTGTTATCTGGTTCAAATGTATAAGTATACAAATATATAAATATATATTACCTTTCACATGCAAAATATAACGTAAACTGTTACCATATTAGTTTTCTATATTAGTATGTCAGTTAATAGCTATTTGTAATGCACATACACAATAAAAAAATCCCTTCTTTAAGCACTGATCCATTAAACTCCACAGAGGCAGAAAAGCGTTTGCGCATTTTCCAGGAGAATATGAAAACGGCACAAACACTGCAATCTCTGGAACAGGGGTCGGCTGAGTACGGCGTCACCAAGTTCAGTGACCTCACAGGTATGCTTATGGATTTGTTGATTATTGTTGATTACTCCGTTAGTGAAATGTGCAAAAATTGTCAATTAGTGATGACTCGGTGGTCAAAATTAACAACTCGGGCCAAAAATAGTATTACTAAATCTGATGCAGCTAATCCCATCCTGTATGTTTTTAGAGGATGAGTTCAGAATGATGTACCTGAACCCAATGCTGAGTCAGTGGAGCCTGAAGAAGGAGATGACGCCAGCGACTCCGGCTAGTAAGGCTGCTCCTGACAGCTGGGACTGGAGGGAGCACGGGGCGGTCAGTCCTGTGAAGAATCAGGTATCACGGCACTGATTAACTTAATAAAGAGTGAATCGGTGAAATATCAATCTGGGTATGTCTGCTGAATTTCACTTTAAACGAACAGTTTAACTGACTGTCTGTTGCAGGGCATGTGTGGCTCCTGTTGGGCATTCTCTGTGACTGGAAACATTGAGGGACAGTGGTTCAAGAAAACCGGACAACTTCTTTCCCTCTCTGAGCAAGGTTAATATAAACTACACTACCATTCAAAAGTTTGGGGTCAGCAAGATTTTTATAAAATAAATTAATACTTTAAGTGACAGTAAAGATATTTGTAATGACAAAAAATATTTCTGTTTCAAATAAATGCTATTATTTTGAACTTTCTATTCACCATAGAATCTTGATCCTTTTCAACACTGATAACTATGAGCATCAACTCTGAAGGATCATGTGAAACTGAAACTGGAGTAATGATGCTCAAAATTCAGCTTTTCATCACAGAAATACATTTTACAATTAGTTTTACTGTGTCAAATGCAGCCTCGGTGAGCATAAGATACTTATTTCAAGTAATTAAAAAAAATCTTACCGACCTTAGTTGTGCCTGATGAATGCTTTGCCTTAGCAAACACCTTTAATGACATGAGATAAAACAGGTATTATTGCATTAACGTTGTCAGTGAAAATGAATTTGTTTGCTCCCCTCTTAACAGAACTAGTGGACTGTGATAAACTGGACCAAGCATGTGGAGGTGGACTGATGTCTAACGCTTTCGAAGCCATCGAGAAGCTTGGTAAGAAATAACATTCCCTAGAAGGCCATTTCAATCAAAGTAAACGTGTTCAATATAAATGTGCTTCTTTCTTTCACCTATACAGGAGGTCTTGAGACAGAAACAGACTACAGCTACACAGGACACAAGCAGAGCTGTGGTTTCTCTTCAGAGAAGGTGGCCGCTTACATTAACAGCTCTGTTGAGCTGCCTGACAATGAAAACGGTGAGAGAGAGAGAGAGATGAGGAACTAGAGATGTGTCAATAAACGCAATGAAATTAAAAACTCCATAAAACAACACTGATGATGGAAATACCAGCACTAGATCAATTTAAAGCAGGAAATTAAAAGTATCAAATATTTATATCAGAACATTTGAAGAGAAATATGAGCTATAAGCTAATCTTACTGAAATGTTAATATACCACTTATAATTACAGAACACCCAGTGTTTTAAATAGAAACATTTACATTTATTCATTTAGCAGACGCTGTTATCCAAAGCGGCTTGCAAATGAGGACAGTGGAAGTAATCAAAAACAACAAAAAGAGCAATGATATATGAGTGCTGTAACAAGTCTCAGTTAGCTTAACACAGTAAACGTAGCAAGGGCTTTTAAATAATATAATAAATAAAAAGAAAACCGATAGAATAGAAAAAGAATAGAGCAAGCTAGTGTTAGAGGTCATATATATATATATATATATATATATATATATATATATATATATATATGGTCACATACATACACCCACATAATGGCATAATAAATGAAAAGAAAATAGAATATAAAAAGATTACAAAGGTAGTTAGATTTTTTTTTTTTTTAGAATAGAATTAGAATAGTTAGTGCTAAAGTTAGAGAGATGGGTTTTAAGCTGATTATTGAAGATGGCTAAGGACTCAAATACTCAAATACACCTGTGTTCAAAAGTTTTGGGGTTAGTATGATTTTTTGTGTTACTCACCAAGGCTGCATTTACAGTGTTTGATAAAAAATTACAGTAAAACAGTAAAACAGTAATAATGTTTTTTTTTACTTTTGATCAATTTGATGCATCGTTGTTGATAAAACATAAGTGAATAAATAACATAAAATAAAATTGATTGTTATTGCCTCGTAGAGATTGCTGCTTGGCTTGCTGAGAACGGTCCGGTGTCTGCTGCCCTCAATGCTTTCGCCATGCAGGTAACACAAATACACCATGGAGCTGCTTCACTGGAAAAATATACCATTAGCTTGCATAAATATGTAAATATATTGCCCTATAACGCTGTGGGCAAAATTAAATTTTTGAAATCGATGATCATTTTTTAATTAAATCAATTAGGGAGTAGCAGCATGTATGTCTGGTACTACAAAAACAAAAATACTGTCTTTACTTGGTTACCTGAAGTTGCCTTTTTTAAACATTATTCTTTGCTGTCTTTAGTTCTACAGAAAGGGAGTGTCTCATCCTCTAAAGATCTTCTGCAACCCCTGGATGATTGATCATGCTGTGCTGCTTGTGGGGTTCGGACAGCGTGAGTTATAGTTTCAGAATACTTTTACAGCTATATAGAATCAGTCAACAGAGTTGTGTAGAGATGTTGAGTATATTATTCTGCTTTTGTGTGCAGGTAATGGCACTCCATTCTGGGCCATCAAGAACAGCTGGGGAGAGGACTATGGAGAGCAGGTATGAAAAATCACCTCAACAATGCAAATACAGTATTCTCTGCGAGAGTCAGACTTGTAACCCAGAAGTTCTCAGTTGCCGGCAGGAGTTGTAGGTGGTTAGGAGTGAATGACCAGCACTTTTTTCCCTCAATACCACAATTGAGGTGAGACTCTTGAGCAAGGTACCTAAACCCCAACTGCTCCCTGGGCACCGCAGCAAAAATGACTGCCCACTGCTCCGGGTGTGTGCTCACCGTGTGTGTGTGTGCGCGTGTGTGCTTGGATGGGTTAAATGCAGTGGACAGATTAAGAATATGGGACACCATACTTCACCACATCACTTTTATGTAGAAAATGGCAGCAATCATTACTATATGCTAAAATCCAGCATACATGGCCTTTGTAGACTTGGTAGAAAAACATTACTGATGTTTTAACATCAGTTTGATTGATATCAATATTGAGAGTGTTTGAAATATTGTATTTAAATTTTTCTTTATATTTTACCTTATGAACACTTTAAGCTGCATTTATGAAAAGTTCTATAAAAATTAAGTTTTATTATTAAAGATGTGTTATTAATATATAACATAACTTATATGTATATATTTATGTATTGATATAGATTTTCAGTCAGCACAGAAATATTCTTTAAAATGTATATACAGTCCTGTTCATAACTTTGTTTGTAGACTGAGGTATCTTATCTCTGCTTATCATAGAAATGTTTTTTTTCTCTCTTTTTTTTCTGTACTTCTCATATAGGGTTACTATTACCTGTACAGAGGATCCAGACTGTGTGGAATCAACAAGATGTGCTCATCTGCAATTGTGAATTAGACACACAAACACCCACACACACACACACACACACACACACACACACACCGAGAGAAAGGAAGCACGGATACAAAACAGTTGAAAACAGCCCAGTCATGAACATGTGATGATTGTGTACAGAGTTCACTCTGTTTCAGTCATCATGTGATCTGTGAACACAATAGTGTATACACACACCCTGCACATATTTCATCTATATAAGCACATAATTCTCTGTAGTTCAGGAATGTGAAGTATTTCTCTTGAGGTCATGTACTTTAGATATCAGTCCTTTTCTGTTACATATATGCTAAAGATCTGTTCTGTTCAGAAGAGCTGAATTCGATGTCACTACTTCAGATCCACCTGATGTTACAGGCACAGCAGCTTATAATATATAGCAAATAAATACAAGATAACGGCACAGTTTACCATGGTACTGATACAAATATTACATATGTGTTATTGTGATTTTAAATCGGGTGATTTAGTTAATTACTATGTGTTTTACTCTAATTGATTTGTTCTTCTGTGTTTTATTATCTAATTATTAATTTGATTCTAAAATGAATTGAGCCTATGTCATATTTGCTTTTAACCCTGTTTAGAAGCGATCAATTTTTAACACTGTATTTTTTCTTTGTTTCTTTTCCAAGTGCATTGTTTACTACATTTTGAGCTGATGGTCTTGGAAACTAGATTTTGCACACTATGAAAATTTCCACAGTATATTGTGATCATTCCATTAACGTTAGTGTGGCTCTTTTTACCCGCACATCTTCCTCATTTTGAGCATATTTTGCTGCATGGGAAACATTTGCTGACCCTTCTTCCAAATACACAGTGGAAGATGTGTTTGAGTTCTGTGTTGTGGTAGAAAAGATGAAATTCTCAGTTGCTGTGCTGCTACTGTTCAGATCCCTAATGCATAATAAAGCTGTATTGCTGAATAAACTTCTAAACGTCTTAGTTGTACTTTATGCTGTAATAACAGTCACGTTTTTGCAAGTTCAATAATGAGAATAATTCCCAAGTCTCAATTTTAAACACTTTAAACTGCATGAAACCCAGGAAGATTGCAACCACAACAGTAAATGAAGCTACAGTTAACCTCTGAGGTTTCTGAATTGTTTTGACACTGGTTGTGCCAATGTTAAAAGTAGAAATTCATTTGTCATGCTTGGGTGGTCTTGGTATTTTAGATTAAAAAGAAATTAAGCAAAAATCATTGAAAAGAAAATGATATAGTATGTAAAATTATTAAACGTTTGTTTACTGCTAAATAATGTCTTAATGAAAAGTAAAACGCTTTTCATTCGAGGTCAATGCTTTGAAGAGTTTGTGGCGCGCCCACTAGTGGTTCTTCACTGTAGTTTACCTCAATGTGGATATTACTCTTCAAACTTACCGTGAAATCCGACCTTAACAGAGATCACACAGTTAAATTAAACATGTCATGTTATTTTATTGTCTTAAAAAGTTACACAATCCCCAAGGAAGGGATTAAGTACACTAAAACATTAAACAGCACAACTACACAAACGGGGAATTTCTTTTTTTAAATATCATAGACTCTACCAAAAATCCCCCTGGTAGGTTTTATACTCAGCTTGACAGATAGGCCATCTCTTACAGAATGACATAATGTCACAATAAGGAACAATGTTATTGAGAACCATAAGAAATCCTTCATGTTTAGGGAAGACATTTCATGGACTATCAGTATTTCATATGAAATATGTTCATTATAAACAGAACATCCATTCGGATGATTTTTTTTCTTCTTTTTCTTATTACAGTCACCAGAGAACAGGCATTAGTGCAAAAATGGTATAACAAGGTAGTCCTGACTGCAGTTTATCCATTTATTGGAAAGCGTGACATTTTACAGTCCTCTAGAACTCACGAGGGGACTCGTACTCAGATGAATATGACAGATGTTCACTAAACAGAGCAGTGAACATTGTTTTACAAAAGAAATAGCTATTCTTTCAGACTTATAATTTAATAACTTATTCAAAAACTTGATTGATACTTAAATAATGGGGCAAAACAGCAAAGAACAAAAGTTTATGCATCAAATAATTATTTTGTATAAACTTGCACCTTTTCTGTCATGGTTGCTATTCATAAATCACTTATATAGGACAGGACAACACTGTCAGATACAAAATGTGTACTGTCATGTGACAGAGTTTGCTAGATTTGTCAATATTTATAAAAAAATGCCAAGAGTACCGTCAAGTATTTTTCATAAATACTGACAAATTTAGCATTCAACTTAAAAGAATGAATAAAATAACAATATCATAACCATATAAGTATTAATTGTGGTAGCCACTTAGTTTTTATTAAAAGCTTGCTAATAGTAATAGGACTTCAATATTCTAATAGGAAATTATGTAAAGATTATATTGCAATATTTATGATGGATGTGGCAGATTATGTATATGTAAATGTAAACCTCAATGTTATATACCAAATTGTGAAATATTATTACTATTTAAAAAAAACATTTTTTTTATTTAAATTTATTTCAAAAGCCATTACGCACTGTTAAAAACAATGCATTATAGAAAATGTGACTTTTTTCAGGATTCTTTGATGAACAAAAAGTTGGAAATAACAGCATACACACACACACACACACACACACACACCCACACATTTATAAAATAAAATTAAATGTTTTGCCCCATATTTCAAGAATCAGTGAAATACTGTTCTAATTCATACAATGAATTTGTGTCCTTATAGAACTGAAAAAAAAAATAAATAAATAAAAAATAACTATTTGTAATCATAATAATAACCATAATGACAATAAATAATTGAACGTGGCTGGACATATCAGAGATATGGCGTTCCATTATCCACTCTATATGGGTCCTATATGATTCCAAACTCCACACAAGTTTCCTCTCTGTTACAGTGAGATTCGACTCTATTAGTATGACAACAGTAGGTTATTGACGCTTGATGATGGAGCAGTGATTGAAAAGCACTAGCAGTACATTCACAGTTTGCAAGCTGAAAGTGATTTGTCTAATACAGCGGGCCTAATGTGGGGTGGACGTCTCTCATGTCTCCCTTTACAACTGTACAAAAAGTGGAGGTAGCAATGTGTGTATTCTGTTTTGTCTAGTAGTTGAGCACCTGATCAATCTGAAGAAAAAAAAGGGTTCCAACTTTTTTTTTTTCTTTTTTTTTTTAAAGAATAGCGGTCCATTCAATGAGAAAGCACCAGTAATTTTTAAATTGGTATTTTTTTTTAAACATAATGCCATAATGGTGGTAAGTTTTGTTAAGATTCTACATAAACGTCCCAGAAAAATGCGAAAATTACAACACACAAGGATGTGGTAAAAGGATTCCAGCAGAAACAGATGAGCTTGTTCAGATTTCCAGGGAGATTATTGTGGCCTTCAAATGTGAGACACTTAAGTCAGTAGAGTTCAGAGGGACCTGAGCGTACAGAATGAAACACAAGACACAGCGATGAATGAATAGGCAAAGGCAACGCAGCCAAGTTTGGATCAGAAGACAGTGAAGACCCGTAGTGGATACATGAAGCTATAAAGGACACCTACAAATGAGTCTGATCGAGGATTTTATCCCAAAACATCGCAGATCTGCGTAAATTTAGTCCTAATGAAGTGACTTGTTTGTCTGCAGCAATATTTGTTACAAATATTTAAAAAAAAAGTAAAAGATTCCTCCGGTGAATCATGATGAAGTGTTTTTTTGAAACATCTAGTTTTGAAAACAGCAGGAACAGGCGTCACACGAGCTCTGTAAGATCGTAACAGTCCTGGTGAAGTTGGCTTTAACGACGGTCCCCATCACTACACGCTGGTGATGGAGGCCTGTTTCTCCGTGCGGTTGGCGGGCGGCTCGCGATTGGTACGGAAGCTGGGGGGCTGGTAGGGTGGCGGGGGTCTTTTGGTGCCAATGTGTCCTGGACTCAAAGCCATATTCTGGCGCCTGCTATTTTCCACATTACTCGAGGTGTTCGAAGCAAGGCTTTCCCGTGTGCTGAAGCAATACAGAGGGAAAGAAAGGGAAAGAGAATGAAAGTGTTATGAAGAAAGCAGAAACGGAAAATTCATTAGTAACAGGCTGAAAAATGAACAAAGATCAAGTTAGTCAAGGTTAAGAATAATCACAGTTTTGTTATTAACACTGATCAGGGTTATGCACCATTAGGAACAGAACTGAGTATGCAGTTTAATTTCCAAATCATCTTTTGAATTTGAATCAAATTGGCAAACAGGACGTTGAATTTAAATTTGATTACAAAGAAGCAGAATTAAAATGGAATAAATTTTTTAATGAAGCCAAACATACATTTATCAGAAAAACAATGCATTGAGTTATTCTTGTAGTGCTGTTTTAACACAATACAGCATTGGATGAAAGGACATCAGTGTTCAATTCATCTTCCTGTCATTTCAGTTCAACATCCAGTGGCATGTGGCCTGTTCAGTTTAAAATTCAGAATTTTTCCCAAATCTGGAACTAAAAGAAAAGTTTATAAAGGACAACGGAGAAGAAAAAGGACAGCACAGGAGCAAAATTAACATTTAAGACTATGACAAAATGAAGAATACAAACCTGAAGGACCAGAACATTTATAAAGGTTTAGGGTGATGATACCCAGATTTATGTGTGGATTCTAAAAGCCCAGTGTCAACAGATGCTACTCTACTCACAAAAAGCCCAAACCTGTCCAGTGTAAGATGTAAAAAACTACATGAGAGTTGTATGAATGCAGGTTGTCGTATCAAAAAGCATCTGAAAAGATTTTCATTGTTTTTGCTTTTATTATGATTGAATGGTATGTAGACAGGAAGCGAAGTGGGAGAGAGAGAGGGACAGGATCGGGACATGTTGGCTATTGGCGCAGCCTAGTTAATTATGTTAAAATGTTCTATATGTCATATATCTGGATATTTAGTTATTTGTTATTGCAATAATGAATTAGATTTTATTACCCATTTAAAAAAAATTGATATAGGTTTACAAATAAACAAACAAAAAAAACTATTACTGGCCCAAGAAACTATATATATAAAAAAAATTATATATATATATATATATATAAATGTAAAAAAAAAAAAGATTCTGGGTGTGCCCTTTTTTTATAATATATTACAAAAGAAAAAGGATTTAGGAAACGTCTGACATACAGCTGTTTAGAAAACAGGCAATTTTATCTTTAATTTCCATTTTCTATGAGGAGAAAGTGCAAGTGCAAGAAGGGAGAATGAAAACACAAAAGGAATTGCACAAAACTAACACACACACACACACACACGCAGGGTAAAAACTGCAACTGAACCACTGTATGAAAAACAACATACTTTAATTTGGGAAAACAAACAAACAAAAAACACACAAAAAAAATTCATGGGGCACATTTTGTTCCTCAAATGTTTGAAATGTCTCATCAGGCTTTTGGCACTGAGCAGGGTCGCCGTCACCATAGTGAAGCATTCCTAACCCGCTCTGTCTTGCAGGGTGACCTGAGTATCAGCACAGTGCTTGCTTTTCTTCATCCAATCACATTTCCTTAACATATATATATATGCAGTTCAAGAAGTCTGGTTATATCACTCTGGATGACACTGCACCTTTTTATTGTTAGATTTTTGCCTGCAAAACAGACGTTGCATCCACTTTTGCATTTAAAATGTTTTCTGTGCCACTATTATTGCAGTGCAATGTCTGAGCATGAAAACAACTACTGGAAGTTTGCAGTATGAGAGGTTTCAGACATTTGGAAGACGAGATCAAAGGGTCTGGGTGCAAATTGAAGGGGAGGACAAGGATAACGGTAGGATGTAAAGTTGCACAAGTTGCATCAGGTTCTCAAAGCAATTCATTCTTTAATTAAGGCCTCAAACATATCAATAGATAAAGTGACAGATATGTGCTTTTTTTTATTACTGTATATTGTGATAATTTTAAGAACCATGTCAATTAACCCATGGATTTTAGATGAGAACACACAATGCAACAATGCAGCACTTAAAATACAAACATGACGTTCATTTAGACAAAACTGACAATACATATTATTTAAACAAAAATTCACATAAAGAAAAAAACAATGGTGTAAAGCTTTTTAAAGCCTGCAGTTATAGAACTGGTAGTGGTTGACTTACATTAAGGTGGATTTGGTACCTCTCACATGTTAGGCCTCTCCCATTTTAGTGAAAACATGATCCATAGTACAGTAATATTTAGCCTCAAACATACTCTAAGCAAACTGCAGCATTGCGAAATGTGTCAGAACACATTTTTTTCTAATGCAATGTGTAAAATGCATTCTCCTTGCTCCTGTAAGTGGTCGGTAATATTTCAAGTCAACTACTGTCACAGCAGAACAACTGTTTTAGCAATGTTGCTAAGCAAGTTAAAGTTAGTTAAACTGTAAACTAGTTATCTGAAATATAACCTATAAGGTTTAATGGCACGGACATTTTAAGTTAACGATCTCTATCAGACTACTGAGGTTTATTACTGTCACAGTAATGGAAGAATACAAGATAAGTATGTACAACAGGACAGTGTGTGCACACATTTGTCAAGCATCTGTGTTTTTGTACTTGCATAGAGTATGTTTCTGGCCTCAATGTCATACACAGAGGTGGTTACTACTGCTTAAAATAAGAAAATGTAAGGTTTGCATGAACTGGGATTAAACTAAGGCTCTACAGAATTGTCTGACTGCCATGTCTATAAAACCGTAAATGTTCCTGCGAGTTAACAGTTAAAAACAAGGATAATAACGTATGTGTATTCATAGAATAGCATACCCCTCATTTCAGACACACCCTGTTGCCAACACAGCAAATGAAACAAATCCTAAAAGTGGCCCTGAGTGCCTTACCGTGGGGAATTAAATCCACTGTCCACAGTCACACTACTGGAGTCCATACTGTCCAATCGGGTAGAATGGACTGATTTTTGGCTGTTGTTGCTCTCACCTTCCTTGGGACTTAGAAAGGTAAGGTTCTTCTCAAACTTCCTCTGCAAATCACGCTCTTTTTCCCGTTCCAGTAGCCATTGCATTGTCCCTCCTTCTTCTAGAACTTTCTCCTCCATGCGGTTCTTATGACTAGTCTCCTCAGATTCATCATCTGACACATTGTAATAGTCGAAGGTGGTTTCTGCGCATGAAGCCTGCTCCTGAGCCAAGGATGGTGGCACAGTCAGTGGTAGAGGTTTATCAAAATGCTCCTGAGTTTCCAGGACCTCTGTCGACTTGGTGTGAGGGGACTTACCTATCGTACCTGGCCTTGAGAAGCTGCTCTCGACATAGTCTGGAGGTTTGAACAAAGTCTCTTGGCTGTAAACCTCGGGCATTTCGTCCAAGTCACCTGAGTCGGGATTGTGTTGGTGCAACAATCGTCCATTGGGGAGATGCTCGGGGGTTTGGCTCGTAGATGCTATAGAAATACTACTTTGTCCCTTTGCTGTCTCCTCTTTATATTCTATAGGGTGAGGTGGTGTAAGATGAGGGGTCAGTCGGTCCGAGGAGATCCCCTTCCAGACACTATCCTTAAAGTCATGGCTGGGTTTTGCTAGAGAAGGTGGGGCAGAGAGAGACACTTCATTTGCTGCAGTGCACTGGAAATAGTCGTCTACTGGGTTTTTGGGAGAGCATGACTTCAGGTCATTGTAAGCAGGAAGACTATCCCTGCTTTTACTTTTCTCCAGTGTCCGATAATGCACAGCATCCTCTGATGATCCTCTTCCAACATCAGGCACACAAACATCAGGGTGTAATCTAGCAGCAGAGAGCATGATACGGGAATAGTGGGTCGCCTGCGCAGATGCCCTCAAAGTACCATCATCAGTGTAGTACCTACTCCTGTCATCAGGACTGCACTCAAAGTCTTCTGGGCCACCTATGTATGGACCACCAAGTGGTCCCTTGGAGTTGTCCATGGACCGTGACCTTTCTTTGGCCTTGTCCGACCTCTCATTCCGTGACTTTCTCTCTTGTGTATGACTATGACTTCGGTGGACTTTGGAATGTGACTGTGCCCTAGAAGGCTCTGGGAATGGCATTTCTGTCCGCCGCTTTGCCAGTTCCCCAGAAACATCCCACTCTGGAGCGGTGGTAAAGTGAGACTCCACAATATTAGGGTTGCTGTGAACCAAATACTTCCCCCTATTCCGCTCCATAGACATCATGGTTTCTCGTGGAGAACGTACCAATGACGAGCTGTAGAATCTGTAATCACGATTATAGGATATTTCCAGATTGGATCCTTCAGACGGATCCCCCCTGGAAGCACGTGTTTTGCTATGGGAACGTGAGGCCTTGCCCTGCTGGGTCTTTCGATGGCTGCGGCTCCTCTTGCTGCGGGCACTCTGGTGAGCCGAGGAGTTTGCTTTGTTCCGCTGTGCCTTCTCCTCCTCCAAACGCTTCATTACGGCTGTGTGGCGAGCCAGGTTCTCCACCGTGAGATCTGGGTTGATCCGACGGATGATCTCCATCTCTACCTCTCTAGGAACAGTACTGGGTGTCTCCTCATCCCGCAGTGGCCACTCCTCAGGTGGGAACTGGGCTGAAAATGTGGCTAGATGTTTCGTCTTGTCCTTCTTGAAGCTCAACCTGAAAAGCTTAAGGCCAAACTTCTTAGACTGCTTCTCCCCACTGCTGCTGCTTCCATCTTTGTGTTTACTGTTTGTCTCAGTTTTAAATGGAAAACTAAGCGTACTCTTACTCTTTTCTGATGGCTGCTGAGGGGGCGGAGACACAGGAGAAGACTCTTTATGCTCCTTAGACCTTCTCTGTAAGGTTGAGGTATGCGTACTAGGGATGTCCTCCCGGTAGCTGTTGTAGGAGTCACTGTGGTTCTTGTGGTGAGGTCTTTCCCGGACACATCCAGAAGTGGAGGGTGTCATGGTACTCGAGTGAGGAGAGGTACACGGCTGCTGCTGCTGCTGCACGCGTTCTGGTATCCTCTCGTCAAGGTGGTACCACTTGCTGTTAGTCCTAATGAGGGAAGGTGTGATGAAGTATGTCTGCTGGGTAACAATGAAATAACCCTCTGGGGTTGGGTAAATCTTCCGCTCTCGGACCAGCATGTTGAGCGTGTGCCGCAGAATCTCCATACTTGGAGTGGGGACACCTACCGGATAGAAAAAGAGACAGAAGACAATCAGGCCCAATGCATCAAATGAAATCTTGACATCAACAACTCCCATATTATGCTGATACAACAATCTTAATATGATACACTTTTACATGATGACCAATGATAAAATGGGATTTAAAAATTTACGTTGTAACTTTTTAAAACAAGAACTTACAATTTTTCCATTTATAACAACATTTACTGTGCATTATTCATTGGTTGACTTTCATGTTAGAGCTGTAATCGGGCCTTAAAAGTTAGGACCTGAGCCCGAAAGGTTTCGGCCCCGAGCCCGACAAGTACATTTTGATTGACAGCTTTTTAAAAGCCCGAACCCGTTTACACCCTGACATTATTTAAATGTGCACATGCACACAACTCTTTTGCCTTTTGTCAATAATGAGTCATTTATACATGTTTTAACATAATTTATTCATAACTAACGTAGACTAGACCACTTGGAAGTTGGAATAAAGAAATAAAATAAGTCCTCTATGACATCGTAACATCTCAGCATTCTAGACATAGACTCATTAAGCATATAAATAAACCAACGCACCAATAAAATGAGTCATTTTTTACAAATTAAATTAAGATAAATTTGGCAATAAAGATAAAGATAAAAGCTCTGCCGGATTTGCTTCGCACGAGCAGATGATATTTTATAAAAGAATAATGCCAACATTAGCGTAAATACTCTGTCCACATTATGCATTTAAGACTCAATGAATATTTAGTTATCATTTGAAAAACCGTCAGGTCCCGTCGGGTTCGGGCAAAGATCTTCAGCTCTATTTCATGTCATCCATGACACATCAGAGTGTTTATATCTGCATATAAGCTAAGAGCCTAAAAGCATTTCATATTGCATTTCATAAAATTCCCACATTCGCATTCTGTCCTGTTTCATACTATATGTATGTGTATGTTTAATACAGCATATAAACATGGCACATTGGTGGCTGCCCTCTCTGCCTGGTTGACTGGTTTAACAGCTTTGCTCCTCTGCTGGCATTTCTCCCCGTTACATCATGTTTACATCAGGCTTTAGTTCTTAAAGCCAGCCTAGTGTGACGCAATACACCCCCCTCCCCCCAACTGCAGCTAAAATGCAGCAGGCAACACCCCATTCAAACATCCACATTTCCGTGGTCTACAATATATGTCTCTATCTGCGCTCTAAACCTCTGTAGCCCAAATAGAGATATTTGTGATGACAGCTTAGTGAGTGCATTTGTGACGTCACAGTTCTAAAGGGAAACACAAAGTCTGTGAGCATTTTTTTGTCCAATCCTGAACTCTTTTCAAACTGTACAGAAGCTTCAACATGTCAAAATATGGAGTTAATAAGTTGTTTGATTGCTGTATCGGTTCGACATTTGTAGTCCAGAGCACTGCTATATGTAGATGCTGAGGTGGAGAATGGTTGCCTTTAATTACATCATATTTGCTGCTTAGTTTCCCTGTCAATGAGGTGCAATCCTAATTCAAATTTACAAACACTCTCTCACTCACCAACACACACACATGCACACATACACACACACACACACACACACACACACACTGACATAAATGACTGTCTAATCCAATCGAAAACAACAGACTTTCACTTACTGCAGAAATTCACTTTGGTTCTAAAGATCTACAGCTGTTGAGTTAAGAAGTTCTTCAACAAGATATTTTTGACAGGTGTCTTACATTTAAATGATTGCTGAATGTGTTCGCAAGGCTGGACTCACCTATTCCTTCTTTTCTTTTAGCATTAGTAAATAGTTTCCAAGAATATGAAATAAGACAAGTGTAAGTATTAAATGGAATGAGAACATTACCCTGGCTGGTCTTGAACCTGGGCCTCCAATGAACACCACCGCTCTAACCAGCAGACATCTTTCTGCATTAACATTTTAACAGCAGACATTTTAAAAGGTGCATCAACACAGAAAAATATCCATTCTTCCTAACCCTGGGAACCAGTTCAGAGAGTTTTATAAAATAATAATTCATCACTAGCAGCATCCAATCAATGTGGCAGAGTCTACACTTACGAAAGGAAAATATATTTACCAATATATTTCTTAAAATATATTGTGATATATTATTTTCCCTTTTTATTTTCTAATATATTATATATTTGAATACATTTAATAATATATTGATGATACATATATTATATAATATATTGCAAAATATACAAATGATTGCCGCTTTCAATATATTGCAATATATTGGAAAAAATAAATATATATAAGAATATTTGCCTAATATATTACATGATATTTTCCAATATACTGCAATATATTTTTGTTTCATAAGGGTACCCTAGTCAAATCCTAGAATCTCCATTAACTAACCACTGACCATTTTTCATTTCTATAATGAAGTGCTCCTACAAAAATGGATAACTTTATCTTAACTAAACAACTTTAAAAAAAATTTCAGGTCACAGAAAGAACGTCAGAAGAATTCTCTGAGCCTCTGTTGCAGAAGATTCAATCTCAATGTTTTACTTTCAGATGTCAGAAAAAGGGTGTTTTTTCTCTCCAAACAAACACACTCTGTCCTCAACTGGAGGAACCAAGCAATAATAATGTGATGCTGTGTGCCTTACCAAAATATAGAATTATTTTTACAGGATCCATGCAACATCCTTGGCAGCATTTTCCAAAAAAACAAACAAAAAAACACCTGTGGGAGGTTGGGATTTTCTATAAAACAATACTTGCAGTAAGATGAACTGCTACACAAGTCACATGAAAATGTGCTCTGTGGAATAACATTACATTTCAATGATGCCTGTATCCTTTATTTTTACAGTCAATGTGCCCAATAGGAGTCTCTCTCCAAAAGACTTTTATCCAACAAACAGAAACAGACAATCCCCATATGACTTTTATTAAGACACTCTGGAATGCATAAATACATGTACATGTGTTTTTTGGCAGATAATTTATCTAAAATGACTTACAACAGTTCAGAGTAACCTTACAAACCTAATCAACCCAAACCAACTCAGGTACCGTATTCACAAAAACACAGATGCTGACCTGCCTTCTTAATGCTGGTATTATGATCCAAGTGGAGAGGTTACCATCCAGGGGCTGGATTCACGAAAATCTTCTTAAGAAATAATTTCTTAAGATAAATAACAAGTAGTTCGTAGATATGTTAAGTACAATTCTTTATTTTTATTTTACTTTATTATCTTTTTGCGCTTCCTTCAGATTACCCTAATAATCATATTAAGCATTTACACTATTTTCTTGATAGACTTGTATCAAACGTAGCACTGTCAGTTGTCTTTGGAGATTCTTAATACTCCTTTCTGTTATTTCAATCGCTTTAAGTAAACGTCGATTCCATGTCCATTATTGTGAAACAGACGAGACACAACAAAGTTCCCATCACAGCGTCCTCTATCCTCCTGTTGTTAAGGTTTTTCTTCTTTGTTAACGTTGTTGAACGTCGCACACAAATGACATCGCTGTCGACCGGCTTACATCACGTCCTAGTTCACGCAGTCGGTGCGAATCAAACCCTTTAAATGGTACTGGGAAACAGTTTGTGCAAAATCTTCCCAGTACTTTAGTACATTTAGTTCTGGAACTAAAGCGGTGCGAAAGACTCTATTGTTTACACTATCAGTCTTCGCTGTTATTTCAGGACATCCCTATTAATAGTGCTACTATGTTTTATATGTAGCTAGCATTGTTCTAATGTTTCACGAGTTCCCACTAACATATAATAAACTGAGTAAAGGGTTATGCGTATTTGGTGTGCTGTCCGGGGAGAGGGGTCCGAGCTCGGCATTTAGTGTTCTTCCCTGTGCTGGGTTAGGAATGGGCTGAAGTGAGGAGTCGGGGTCTTGGAGGGATGCTGAAAGACTAAAATAACAAAGGTAGTACTGCTTTGATTATTTATATGGGTTCTCTCTTGCGCTGATTGGATAGATGGATGTGATTACTGATGATGAATTGGCTGCGTTAATTATCTGCGCGTGCTCCTCCCGAAACTTGTTCATAAAACATCACTTAAATATATCAATTACTTTGAAATAACCCAATAAATTAATTTAATCATTCTTACTGTCTGGGGTTGTCCAAAATTTAAGCTATTTACTCTGATTTTTAAGAAGATTATTTACAAGAATTATGAATTCTAAAGTTTTTTCTCGAAAACAATCTTAAGAAAAAAAAAGATAAGAACACTCTTAAGATTAATTTTTGGGAATGCTAAATATTAACTTTTTTTCTTAAGTTAAAAAATAAGAAAGAAAAAAACGGTTAAGAAGAAATTTCTTAGCACCAGGTATGCAAACGCACAGATTTGTGTATTGGGGATAAGGTCTTGATTCTATAACAATCTCATAGCCTCACAACATAAGAGACACAGGGATCACTATGACTCAGCATCTGCTTCATCTCTTTAGCTCACTCTCACATGATATATCCAACATCACATTACAGAGACAAACCTGTTTGGCACAAAAAACATGACTGATAAGTAATGAAATAATTAGGGCTGTTCCAATAAAATTTGGTAATTTGGTTTATTTTGAATAAACCACAACATATCGCCATGATTTTTCTAGACATGTTAAATTAACCAATAATCTTGAATCTTACAATGATTTCTTCAGCCATCAAATTTACTGAATACTAACTTCATAATCTTTCCTTGTTTCTTGTATGTTTCATTTAAACATCAGCAGCAAAAATGCAAATAGTTTTATTCAATTCAGGTGAATAAATTCAAAATCGTTTTAATCTATTGTAGAGAAAATACCTAGTCAGAAACCAGGAACTTTAGATATATATTAACGAGCCATAGTGTGCATTTGCACAATTTATACTTGAATTAATGATACATTATTATATTCAAAAAACACCTTAAATCAGCATTTCAAAAAATAAAAAAAAAATAATACTTTATACTTGTGTTTGCCTCACACTTTAAGTCTATATTCATTCACTATGTATGTGTGTACTGATAATATTTTGTTACAACCACATCCTCTGAGAAAACACTAAAACACATCTTCCCTCATACTCCAACCACTAATTTCAGCAAAACACCATTATCTTATGCTTTGTTTCCACAAAATAGCATATAACAATGGATGTTAAACTTTAAACGCCATGCTTAATAAAGCTCTAAATAGAGACTTTACCCAGATGTTCCAGGATATGCCTATTATCGTGTGCAAATGGCTGTGTAGATGGTTACAATTGGTGTTACTAGAAAAAAGACGTATAGACGCAACACTGAAGTAACATAGACAAGCCTGGACAACTGAAACACAGGAACTTAAATACACAGGCCACCGAGGTAACACAGCTGAACGTAATAGCAAATCAAATCATTAACCATATTGATGAATGTGGACAGGGGGATGATGCAAATGCAAACTGAAATGAAACTGTGACATCATAATCACATGATCTGTTGTATCGCGACATTACTTTGAAGGCATTTAAGCGCATTTACAGCACTGATTTTCTGCATAATCATTGAAAGACATTACCTGGGAAGCATGTTGCTAGGTGCTCGATGAGAGTCTCCTGTGTGACAGTCTTACGGGCGGAGTTCATGGCAGAAATAGCCAGGCACAGGATTTCCCCCAGTGGGATGAACTGGGATTGGCTGATGGGAGACATGCTGATGGGAGACACATCACCTGCAAATAAAATGCAAATAATAAATGGCTTTTATTCAAATTCTCTACTATGTGCTTAAAAAGTAAATTAAAACACGCTAATAATTAGATCAACAGTTTTTAATGCTACAAGTGAGATTTGCTAAATATTTAATTTAACAATGTTTTAGAAATATTAGTGTTTTTAAAGATTAACTTTAATTAAGTGCCTGGTGATGGCAAATAACACTAGGTAAAAATGTAATCTAAATGTAATCAGAATGTAATGTAAATGTAATCTAATCTAAACAAAATGTAATCTAAATGTAAAAATATGCAAAAAATTAAGTATCCCATGCCTAATCAAATATCCTATGTCAACGGATATGTCAGTGAATAAAAAGGTCACTAGGGGGGCTTTCACACATGGTTTGATTGCTCCCCTCTCCCACCTTACTGTGTTTTTTTTTTTCTGAACCACAATACATTTGCATCATCAGAGTGGCAGCTGTTTACCCTGTTACTTGGTAACAACTATGCAGAAGACGGCAAAATGAATGGAAAAAAAAATTCAGTGCCGACATCTGCACTTATGACAACACTGCTCTGCTGCAGCTTGTCAGTCACACTTTTCAGCAAAGTGATTGCATAAACACAAAAATACACAATTTGACCAATTCATATGTCATTAATAGCGGGTCACTTATGTAATTTAGTATGATTGCATTCAGATCAGAAGCGAACCGTACCAGAGTTTGCATGAACCATATCCCAGACAACCCCTTTAAGGCAGACTCGAATATAGTTCGCTGGTGTGCACCCAAGTTCAGAAAACAGCCAAACTAACTGAACTCTGACTTCAAATGATGTCAAACCAAAAGTGCTAGTGTGAAGCCCCACTAATACCAATATAGTTGCAATATATAGTTCATCCTTAGATAATCGTTTCAGTAAGTTTTAAGTTCATATTATGTAGAATAAACATTTAATTCATTTCAACATTGGTCTATAAATCTCATTTGCTGTCTTTATTTTGTTATATTCATCAGCATTATATTAATCACAGATATCAGCATTGACATTTGAAAAACCCTTATCAGTTGACCCCTGCAATACAATCCCAAAACTGCACCCTGGAAAAAATAAATAAATGGCAGTCCGATAAAAACACTTTCCAACAACATTTTAATCATCAGTCTCTGTTTTTGAGAAGCGCTGCAGCAGAAGTTACAGATCCCACCTTTAGCCTGCTACAATTAAATCTCTACCCCTGACACAACTCTATCATCCTTAACTACAGACATAACACTTGCTCTTTAGACCGACCCAATTTCTGTACTACTCAAAGACCTCTACCAAAAATAGCACAGAACATCTGGTGCTAGACTCTCCAGTACAGGCCTTGGAAGAGACACCCAGAAGAGGCAACACACCCAGCCAGCAGGCATTGGCTCTGGGTAAGTAGCTCAGCATGGATGCCTGTCTCTTAGGATCTAAATCGGGCTTAACAGGCGTGCAAAGCGAGGACAGAAACATACTGATAATGCACCTTCCTGGCTGGTGTTGAACAAGGGTAAGCTGATTAAGACAAAACATACGTGAGGAGTGCACAAAGTGAACTAGTGTCCATGTGTAGGTGGAAAGCAATAATGAGACACACTCAGGGGTGTCAGACTGATAAAGATGAAACATTGACCTAAGATCTGTTGGATGCAGGTTATCAGGGATGGTAGATGCAGGAATCTGATCGTAGATAAACATGCTTCTTCTAGTGGAGACATGAACTATAGATATGCATAGGTGCCCTATTTACAGTCTGGCCTGGTGACATTACTTGAACAATGTCCAGGAGGTTGTCAAACCTGCTCAAAAAACCCAGATGTACAAGTAACACGAGATTAACAGGACACTAAACAATTATAGCGAGTTTCAGTTCAAAGGCAATCCCAGCACAAACATACATACAATTAAGTGCAAACCAAGAGTCTAAAGACGGACTAGTGAATAACCTGACAATTCACAGACTGCATACAGCGCACAAACATGCCAATAGCTGACTGAAACTTGCTTAATTTACCTGAAAACAAAGTCTTGCTACGAGCAAGGACTAATCAAATCGAACTGTCAAGGTTTGCTGAGTTAGTTGCATTACATCTTTGAAATGTTCTCAGTTTTGAGGAACGTAGCAGGAATTTAATGAGATTTCCATGAATAATACATTCTGCCTAATAATCTGAATTTCTGTCCATCTAAAAGCAGTAATATACTAGCCTAATTGTCTTCAAACATGCCCCTTACGTCTAGGACATTTTAAGTCAACACTGTTGTGAGATTAACTGAATTGGTAACAGGGTTAGTATAGTTAACTAAAATTATTTTCATTACTTAAAATACAATAAACTTTAACTTAAAATAAAACACTATGCAAACTAACATTAAAAATACCGTAAAAATGACAACACAACAAAATAACTAAAACCTTAACTGAAGAAAATAAAAAAAAGAGTAAAGTAAACTGAAATTCAAATAAAAAAGAAAATAACATAATAAAATAATAATATAAAAAAACTATAACAAAAAAGTATACCATAATTGTTTGAGAATAAGGTATCATGAACCTTAATCTAACAATAGTTCATGAACTATTGTTAATGGGTAGTTTGTGTTCAATCACACTACGTTATCTGTTAATTCCTGTTTACAGTTAAACTGTTAATATAAGAATATTTAAAGTTAAATTTATAGGTTACTGATTATTTCTAATAAAGTATTTCAGAACTTCTCAGTTAATTTATGTTAGCTATTGCATTAATGTTAAAAGTTTTTCACTCACAGATTTATTATTGTGCTATTAAATAAATAATTGAATGATGCATTTATATAGTGCTTTATTGTGTATTGCTGTACACCCAAAGTGCTTTTACAATCGGGTCTCTCCTCATCCACCAACAGTGAGCAGCATCCACCTGGATGATGTGACAGCAGCCACAGTACAACGGCACCAGTGCGCTCACCACACACCAGCTACAGGTGGAGAGGAGAGAGAGTCGTAGAGCCAATCAAGTGGATGGGGATTCTTAGGAGGCCATGATTGACAAGGGCCAGTGGCGACAATTTGGCCAGGACACTCGGCTTCCACGAGAAGTGCCATGGGATTTTTAATGACCACAGAGAGTCAGGACCTCAGTTTAATGTCTTGTCTGAAGGACGGTGCTTTTTGACAGTATAGTGGTCAGTCTGCTCTGCTTCACGCTGAATCACACATGCGCAGTAACATCAGCTCCTCGGTTCTCGAATAACGGTACTCGGTTCAGTGTACTGGTGATCCAAAAACCGATGCAACCTGTTCTTTATTCGAGAACGAGAAACGCTCCAGCAGTGGGCATGTACGTTCGTTATCTGGCTCTGCTGCACAAATTTTTCCCCGGCCTTTATTTGTCGTGTTGACCACATCCCCGGCCACTATAAGAGGCCGACGTTTATTTGACATTCCCGTTTTTTATTTGAGGAATTACGGTAAACATCATCGGAGTAGGACTCTCTGTCTCCCCTGAGAGATATTTTACGACCAGACCACCTCTCCTCACAGACACTGACATCACTGTTTTCCTTCTCCTTCCAGGAAAGAGCTCCAACCGTCCGAATGGGACTATGGTTCTGCGGCCCAGTCACTCGTGACCACAGACACTGTACAGTAAACACACTGCAGCCCAAACATCACTTCTCCAGCGGTCAGACCGATTTCTCACAGTTCATCACTACATCTCACAGAGAACTCCTCAACTAGCAAATCTTATCTGCACCGGTTTAGAAAAACATCTGAAAAAGTGCAGGGGACACATAAATCCTATCAGGATAGATCAGGAACAATTAGATGACATACTTTTTTCGATTTGCTGAAAGGTAATAGAGAAAACAATGCTTGCACATACACCATGTTTAAAATAAAAACAAAAGCTCTAGTGAGGCACTTGTACAAATAAAGCTCCCATCAAGAATCTAAGAAAAAGGCAAGAATGATCCAAATCTCCAAACGATCATTGCGTTTTTCCTCACCACACAAGTGTACTTTGGCATAAACGCTGTTTTCAGATGAAGCTTATTCCAGAAAAAAATGGCTTCATTACACAATAGCTGTAGTCAAAGAGGACAAGGGGGAGGAACTGCTCTCTGTTTCCTAAGTGAGCTTTGATCTCTCTGATGGTCCATGCATGTTGTGATGGTGGTGATAGGATTCAACAGCAGGATGCGACCAGCGCTATGCATTACAATGAGTCCTGAAACTGAAAAATCTGCATCAAACTGTCATGGTGTGTTCGGACTTAAAGACTAGCAACCAGAATTACTTTACTCTTATTTAAATAAGAGAAGTTTGAGGGGAGGAAACTACTGAAATAAATAAATAAATAGAACTACCAACAAATATCAGTTTTTGTACTTCGAATAGAATACTTGATTCTGATTGGTCAGCGGAAGCACTCTGCGGTCAGATATTTTTGCATAATGACTGCTGATGTGTGTAACTGACTGTTGCACAAGGCAAACAACAAATACATTTGCCACACATTTGCTTCTGAATTTGACTACACCAAAACTAATGATCATATTATCCCTCATATAGCACATTTAAAAAAAATATATCATGGTAATACATTTTTTCATCACAATAAAACAAGGGTAAGTTTGTCATTAGTTTGCATTTTAATTAGGCAAACAAAAATGTTCTGAAAGCTTTTTACATTAAAATGTGGTTTTACTTTTGTATAAAATGTACAGGGAAACACAACTCTTACAAAAAAAGCATTCTTTGACGTACAATACATCATGTATATATCAATATCAAAGTATCATCACTGCACAGTAAGGGAAGACTTAAAAGCTCAAAACAGATATTTTGCATTAAACTTTCAGACATTCTGGGTGAAAAAGCTGTTCAACCGAACCGTGAAAACTTTCACAGATAGCTAGGAAAACAGGAAGTGACCTCACACGCAACAAAGAGTTGCATTATCAGAAGCAAAACTGAAAACATGTGATGTTGCTGTCAGCTTTAACCCCCAATAGAGAGAGAGGAAGAGAATGGCAGACATTGTCAGAGCATCCTGCTCCATTTGTTCACCCCCCCACCCCCCGTCTAACAGTAGGCCCGGCATGGGGGGCTCGTCTGATGTGGGTGGGGTGGTGGGGTCTGACACAGGCACAAGTGCTGAGGGTTTAAAAACATAGTCTGTCTTTATCTGATCCCGCCTCCAACAGCTGCATCACAGCCCTGGTGAGATCAGCACGTCACAGACAGGCTTAATAAAACACAAGCGAGCCAAAAAATGAAGCATGACGTGACACAGAGAGAAAAAGAGGATGATTGAGAGACAACCATCCTTGAACATGAATGCGTTTTGCTCTGGAGGCGTTTTCGCTGATGGATAATGGAGGAGGAAGTACGCAGAAGACGCGCTCACGCCTGACGCTGCCGTAGTAAACATTCGCCCCACAGCTTGGGCTCTTTGTCCAAACACCTCCTGATCAACCCCACCCCCTCTTTTGTGATTCATTCTGACAACGCCACGGCACGCAGCATAATTACGGCGTGCAGATGAATGTGCAGCAGAAACCGCCTCGGCTGCAATGAAAGAGAGAAGATCAAGCTCTACCTTGGTTTATTCCATGTGGCTCCAGCTCATAAAATCCAAGCAGACTTTGGGATCCTTCCGAGAGCTTTCCACAGACAAATGAGCATTCACTCCAGGGTCTTACCCAGCATGCTCTGGTCCACACAAAGAGAAGGGAGGTGTGACCAATCACATTGGGGCTGAGCTTGCACAGTGTTTTTTTTTTTTTTTTTGGGAAGGGGGTCCTTACAACACTTGCTCACACCCAGTAATGCCCACTGACACAGTCTAGTGGGCGGGCCTTTCGGAAAAAGGTTGTTATGGTAACGCATCCCTGTTGTACCTAGTGTGTCCACAAACCATATTTTCTCTCTTTCCGATGCTCAGCTTCAGCTTCCACAAATTCTTTCCTACATTCTGCTAATTAATAATTAAAGGAAATAGGCTAAACACTGTCATTCCAATGTGAAATAAGCACAACTGGCTTGTGGGGAAGAAGATTCCAGTTTTTTTCATTAATTTAAAAGCATCACATCTCGCATTAAAATCGTCCTGAATCTAACGTCACTTCCATCTCAAGGCAAACGATGAGTGTGTATCATCATGGTGGTAGCTGTTAATGTGGCGAGGGGGTGTGAGAGGGACGGAGAGAGGGGGAAGGGGGTTATCGCTGGGTGGGGGAGGGGCCTCTCTCAAAGGACACATGGGCGATCACAAAAGGCTCAGGCTTTAATCAGAAACACAGAGGATCTGCTGTCTCATGCTGTCCGCCACTGAAATGAATTCAGGTTCCCAGGGTTGAATGACAGAAGACTCTACAGAAGGAACCATTAATCACTTTGTGATCAACCATGGTAAAGGAAAAAGGAAATTAAATAGTATTTTCACAAATAGACTAATTTGCAATTTTGATGGGAAAGAATACACATTTTTAAAAGCACTTAAGTGTTTCCTTTTAAGGCAAATAGCAATATAATGTTTTTACAGTTATGGTTTTGTTTAATGCATAATTCAAATAATCAAGTAAAATAAATAAATAAATGTAAAGTTTAGGGGTCAGAAGTTTTTTTTTTTTTAAGACATTAAAGGGGTCATCGGATGCCAATTTTCTTTTGCCAAAGTCTGTAACATGGGTTTGTTAAAATTTTAAATTGAGGTGTAAAAACACCTTTTTTATCCTGTGACAAATAGCTATTTTCACAGCAAGCCGTTTTGTAGCATTTTACTTTAAATGTTAATGAGCTCTCCTGACCCCACCCCTCTCTTCCGAGACGGTCTCAGGGAGACCGTTTACTTTAGCCATTGTCATTGTGAAACTTGCTAATTAGCATATTATTAGGAAAGGTGATTTGCAAAGATTCATTAAAAAACCTTATAATCACCTTTTCTGTTGGCGAAGCTGGATCATGAATGATTCGAGCAAAGATAGACACATTTAGGTAGATCGGAGATGCATTCTCTTCAGAAACAGATGTAATCCACGGCGTCTTAAGCGGCTCAGATGTCAGAAGTAAATGACAACCAGTGTTGGAGAGTAAGTAGTTACATGTAATGGCGTTACGTAATTTAATTACAAAATTATTGTAACTGTAATTAGTTACAGTTACTACGAAAAAATTTGTAATTAAATTACAGTTACTTATGAAATTTTTAACGATTACAAAGGTGATTACATTTGCATATCTATAAACATCCACATAAAGATTTTACTGATTTCTTTCCCAAATTGCACTGACTATTCTGAGACATACCGCCCTAATAATTTCCGGGATGTGGAAACACAGTCTGGATCGTAGAATCATAAATCATAAATCATAATCATAAGAACGGAATGGCTAACGCAAAGTAGTTTGAATTTTTTTTTCAGTGTTCCCTTTTTGAGGTCAATTATAGGTTTATAATATGATATAATATAAAACATACATTTTAAACAAATATTTTCAAAAACATGTTATTTCTGAGTTTTGATGTTTTCTAAACATTCCCATGCAGTAGAGTTTGCACACTACTACACCTGTGTAACTGTAAATGTCTCGAAGTTTTGTTACTGTTCTGTGCCTGTCATCTGTAATTTCCACCACTTCATCATGCCACTCTCCTTTAAAACATGATTATGTTTTATTCGACATGTTATAGAATTTGTGTTAGCTCTTGTGTTAAGTTTCTCCATCCGCAACCAGAGGTGTAGTGGTAAAAAAAGAGGTGGGTAAACTATAAATTCTGGGTGACCACATCGTGGTCACGGTAAAGTTTACTAAATGACAAAACAGAACATTTTTTTAAGAAGAATAGAGAGGGAGGCTTATATCCAGGGGTTCCAATGCAATGCACTTGTACGTAATGATTAGGGATTTGGGATTATTTTCATAGTCGATTAATCTGTTGAATATTTTTCTCAATTAATTGGTTAGTTGTTTGGTCTATAATATGTCAGAAAAATGTGGATCAGTCTTTCCCCAAAAGCCCAGGAATGATCCTCAAATGTCTCGTTTTGTCAACAACTCAAAGATATTCAGTTGACTGTCACAGAGGAGAGAAGACACTAGAACATATTCACATTTAACAAGCTGGAATCAAATATTTTTTTTACTTTTGTCTTTCATATATTTTATCAATGACACAGACTGCAATGACACAGACAGCTTCATTGCAGAAGGACATCATTTTGGTCACGTGGTTCACGTGAGATGATGGACAGCTTTACAATTGTAAATATATAGTTTATTAATGATATTGCACTGATGTCATAGCCGACGCGAATAAATAAGAGGAGAGTAATCGCTAGCTCTGTTAGCTGTTTTAACTCTTCAGATCGCATAAATCAGTGTAAATGAATAGAAATGTTATTTTGTATGACGAAATATTTTACAAACATGTCATAAAATTATTATTTCTCCAAATGTGCGCACCATTGGACTATAGCCCTGGCGGATCGTGGATATTGAATGTATACGAATTAAACCGGAGATGAGATGAATGGCTGTTGTATGAGTGATGATTTCTATTCAAAATAATGAACGTTATTATTATTACTATTATTATTATTATTATTATTATTAATTGCCTGATATCCATTTTTGAATCTTGATGCAATCTGTTGCGTGTCGTTCATTTTGAATGAATCTTTAATATGACTCAGGACTACCGAGTTGTCTCAGAGAGTGATTCAGTCATTCTGTGTGGACGTATTACACAGCATATGGGTTCTGAATCGACAGGTGAGGTCCGAGTCTTTTATTCTTCCTGTCAGTCCCATAGAGACGGGAAGAGAAAAGATTGTTTCGTTTTGCTGAATGAGACTCAAAGATCCGAGTCAGTAAAATGATCCGAACTTCCCACTACTGGCAACACCGCAAGCAATTGGTCAACACTGACAAGTTGCAGTGCAATATGAAAGACTTCATCTTTAACAACAAACAACCTAATGAAATAATGAACAATATGAAACTAAAACGACATAAGCTTAATTTAAAATGTCATAGGAACTGTAGGCTATTTAGAGGTGGATAAACTCAATTTAGAGGTGGGTAAACGCTATTTCTGAATTTTGGGAGGTGCGTAAACAGCGTTTACGTGCGTTTAGCCTCCACTACATCCCTGTCCGCAACCATTAAAGTATTTGATTTCTACAGTGACTGGTTTGGTGCACATCTCTTTAGGAAACCTGTAAACCATATTCATCGGTTCTATAGCGCCACAAACTCTATAGAGGTTTGCATGAGCATTGCAATTATTTTGCATTCAGTAGAATTCAATCAAACGGCTTGCAGCTTGTAACACTAAATGGTGGTAACAAAACTTCTAGGCATGCAAGAAAGAGAAGCACTTTCTGCTACAGATCTGAAAGAATTCCAATTTTTGGCTACCTGAGCCTTGCGTCTCGTCTCCAGGATGGATCAAAACATCCAAAAGCTGTCAGGCGGCATATTTCTGCAACTCCACTCAAATTTGTGTGGCAGCATGTTTATGCCCCATGGATCTGCCTGACTTCAATCACGGCACGACTTAAATGAATGAGATGTGAGTCTCTAAGAAAACAGAAGCTCAGACTGTTTGGCACGTCTTCCACACAAGAAAGAAAGAAAGAAAGAAAGAACGAGAGTAGTTTTCATGGCTATGCTCAAGGGAATACATCAAAGAGTGAGAATGAATGAATTCTAACTCAAAATATGACTGCCCTCTACATACCCTCTACAGATCACTTCAGTACTATTTCTGTGATGCAACTGAAACTGAAAACATTGAAATCTGACCTACGTTTTACATATAATACAGAAATCATGGTGACCAAATGATCCTATTGGCAAGGCTTTGATGTAAATGAATACAGCTCTATTGCCAATACCCCACAGTGCAGAAGGGGCTTCCGTTAGCTGCTTTGTCATTCAAATGAAACCCATTCACAGAATACTATGGCAACAAACAAACTCGACAAAACAAATACACTGGCTTGATAAGACCCTACTTGATGCATCCAGTGAAAACAGAAAAAGGAAAAAAAAAATGTATCATTTCATTTTATATATGAAATGATAAAATTAAATGAAACAATCAAGTTAAATATTTAAATACAATTAAAATAAATAAAAATAGTGCTTTCATTAACTTTCAGCATTGCATTTACACAAGAGGGATGTGTGAAACTATAATTTAAAATATTTAAAAATGATTTAATATTATAAATAAAACATATAGGGTGATATACAGGTTTTTTACAGGCTAAAACTCTCATGTGCTTGGTAGAGTGATATCGCTATACTGTTCTGTTCCATGACCCTGAGGATATGACACTTGACTCCAAACACTAAGAAAAGGTGTGTGTACGATTATGTTTAAATTGTCCTCCCACCATTAAAACTGATCGGCTCATAGGAAGAGACACTTTGATACGTTGCAAGGCCCTAGATAAATGAAAAAAACCAACAACATAGATGAATACAATTTCTTATTAAACCACACAGTTTCTTCAAAGTATGGATAATTGCAAACTTTACTTTAAATGTTTGGAATTCAGTTGCCGGAATGACCTGAAGATCTCTGCTTTCACCAAACAGCAGCAACATCTAACGGAACAGCAACAATGACTTGATTTTCATATTTCTTAAGTAAATGTGATGCTTGCTTGCTTGTTCACAAGTCTCTTGATTCTAAACCGATTCTGTAAAAAGGTTAACTCCTTAAAGTAAACACTGTGAATCATACTAAAGAGATGTCCCTGAACTGTAATGCGCAGCTCAGATAAAAGCAAGATCAGATTCAGCTCTGATGCCGGACAGAAATGAGGATTTAACTCTTGCCGCTCTACATGGAATTCCGGATTATAAAACGCAGTAATCTCTGTGGTAGTGCTCCGTATCTCTGATGACGATTTGGGTCTTTGGTGTGATATGTAAAATAACTAGAATGAACCAACACCGGTGAAGGTGTACATATGGTATCGCACATTTAGTTGCACATACGTATGTATTTAAACACTAGTATCTCACAGACAAGTTGCATGTGCTATATTACATACAGGACGTTAAGATGCATGCTCTGCAATTATAAATGCACAAAAGCATCTCACACACACAGCTGTTGCAGGTTTCCATACATCATTTAACAAATGTTCTCCAGTGTGTAAGAGGGATAAAAATATATGCTGAAATGCACAAGGTAAATCATGCACACCCAACAGCATCTCAAACATGCAAAATAAAACGGGTCAAACACCAGCAGGTAGACACGTCCTTTCCGCTTGACTTAAATATGCATTTGACAATCCTGAAAATAACCTGAAAGAAACAGTAAAAGAATAGTTCACACAAATATGGAATCATTTCCTTAAACTTCATTTAATTTCAAACCATATTCATATTGCAATCTTTTTTCCTTTTTTTTTAGAATATGCTGGGCAGGGGTTGTCAAGCTCCAAAATTACAAAAAAGTATCATAAAATTGGTTCATTTGCCATTTATTTAAAGTCTTTTAAGTTATCTGAAACCATGAAGTATGAAAATAACTCCCATAAACGAAATATATGCACTGAGAACAAATTTGTCTCCTCTGCCTGGGTGCTTATGAAAGATTTATTGAGATATTCAAAAACTGACATTAAAAAGCTAGTCTGAGTTGGGGTAAATGTGCGGTGTTTCCCCACAGGGGGCATTCTTGCATCAGGCAGCTGAGGGGCCACGGTGGGTTAACGGGTTCATTCTGTATCCCAGCATGCATTGTTGCATCCTTTATGCCGCAGTGTATGTGTGGGAGCCAACATGTCAGTAGAAGATGATGTGTGTATACGTGTATGCATACTTGTGCATATGTCAATTGCAGTCAAAATCAATATTGGAATCTTTTTGATGATGTAGAACATCCTTTTGGTTCTGGTATTGACACTGAAATCTTTTTGCAACTGCATCATAATAACAGCCAGGAAATCACAAAAATAGGCCGTTAACAGTGTTAACATCTGATAAAACCAGTATTGACAGAATTGGCAATAATGATTGCTCAGGCATCACTCATGGCCTGAGGCACCAATGGATGTCATGGCACATTAGTCATGGGTCACGATGGTCAACTAATCAAAGAAAAACTGACAAGTCAATTAGTGAGTTCAATTAGTTTATCTACATTTTTTTCCTCCATCCATATTTATTCCATTATATTATACAAACACTACCATTCACAAGTTTGGGGTCAATAAGTTTTTTTCTTTCTGTTGTTAAAAGACTTTTATTCAGCATGGACACATTCAATTGATCAAAATTGACAATAATATAAATTTATTACAATAGCTTTTAATTTAAATGATGTTCTTTTGAATTCTATTCTTGAAAAAAAAATCTTGAAAAAATGTTGCATGGTTTCAAAATATGTTTTTTAACACTGATAATAATAATATGTTTCTTGAGCAGCAAATGAACATATTCGAATGATTTCTGAAGGATCATGTGACACTGAAGACTGGAGTGATGATTCATCTTTGCATCACAGCAATAATGACATTTTTTAAAACATGCAAATGGAAAACAATGGTTTTAAATGTAGTTATTAACAAGAGTACTGTTTTACTGTATTTCCAATCAAATAAATGCTTTTCAAAGATGACTGTTTAGCTCCTGCTAATTCACGCCTGAAAGCTAGGTGGCGCCGACCAACAATGCAATTCCACTGCTCAATATACAGCATTAAATTAGGATAAACAAGGTTCTACACCAGAAACAAACTATCTATAATGCTTACAAGAATAAGCTACATCACAAAATATCATTAGAAGTACAATTAGCATCAAGCTACACTTGAAAATGTATTTAATTATTAATGTACTTGCTTACCCACTTTAAACCATCATCGAGTGCTTGTAATAACTTCCGATTGTAATCTATAGTTGATTTTGATTAATAAGCTGACACATGCACACGTTTTTTTGTACGCTACACTGCTAAACTTTTTATAACGCTAAACTGCTAAACTTTATCATAAACATCCTTTATTGATATAAAAATACCATGAGCTGCATACAAAACACATACAGAAAATATATCGTCATAAACATATGCCTATTTGCTTTCATATTTAATGTGTAGAAAAAGAGTGAACATGCTTGGACTCATTACTCTTGCACATTTGGAAGAAAACGGACAGTGCTCTACAGATCACAAAATTCAGTGGACAATCAACAGAAATGTTATTCTTTATAAAGAACATGTGAGAATAAATCTGTTCTCAAATACCAATGATAAGAAGAACTCAGCATCCACTTTCTTCTCTTATCTGGGATACTCTTCTTCTGTGTTTGTTTACACTGGTTTTCAAAACAGCGTCACCACTCGACTTTTTTGCAACAGCAGCTGCTCCGGTCACGTGATTCTATCTCAACTCTTATTCGCTTTTTGCGATTCGTCAGACTGGTTAAAAAAAACATTTGCATTTTCGGTGCGCAATTGTTCACGGTCTATGTGGAAGCATCCATTGAAATCTTAAAATATTGTTTAGTCAAGTTTTAGTCAACTAAATGTCTGAGCATTTTAGTCTAGTTTTAGTCTATTAAACATTGTCACATTTTCGTCATGCTGTATACTAATAGTTAAACTGATAATTTCCCCCCCTCAAAATTATAATAGAAAAAAAAAATTGTCAACTGAGAAATTTATTTTAACATTTCAAGTGTAAAGACCCAAAACATTATAAGGAACCTTAAAAATGGCATAATATGGGCACTTTAACTGAGCAACTGCTGAAAAATTCTCACAAAATGCAGGTTTAGCCTGCCTACTGAAACAACAAATCCTAAAGATCAAACCAGTCACTGTCTGCTTATGATGCCAAAACATCAGCAGAAACATCTGGAATAAAAGACTTTCAGTGTAAGAGGGAGGCAGAGTTTCAGTAAATAAATCTTCATTTAAATAAATCTGACATCATATGAATTACAGCCTCCTTACACAACACATAAACAACAAACTTCACGTTTATCAGGACCAAATGTAATTTAAGATCTGAAGACTGCAGGAGAGCATCTTATGAATGTCAGGGAAAATGCTGCATATTTACATAATCAACTGATCACAGTGGTCAGTGGGCTGTCTGAACAAGTATTTCACTTGTCAACCTTGAAAAGTGTAAACTGTAAAACAGCAAAACCCTTTCTAAGAAGTTGCATGTTTGGATTAATCTCTTTTAAATCACCAGCGCTAAAGCATTTTTTCCCAGTGATGTATGTACATATGCAAATTGCCCCTGGAAAAAAGGGTTTTATATTTTAACATTTACAGTTTAACTGTTTAAAAATTGGCAACCAGCTAACTATCCCAACCAACTCCCAATTAATAGTCAAAACTCTAGATTTAACTTTGTCTCAAGACATGTACTGACCTGCAGCATTCATTCGGTTCTATGGCAAAAACCTTTGAACGGCAATAAACATGACATACTCCAAAATGAATGCTGCCCTTTACAGAGCAATAAGCTGAGAAAACCACAAAGAGTTCTGGATATGTTTGAAGTTTAACGTTCTTTCATTGGAAATGCTGGATGACACTACACAGTCCTTCTCAAAAGGAGGTGATGACAACCTTTTCTGTGTTAAAACAGCCTTCTATCCCTGTACTTTTGTCGCACAATATGCAATTTAAGGCCTGAACTGAATTTCAAAGTAGGCTTGGTGAATGAAAAGATTAAAAAAATGCTCAAGACATAAAAAAGGCAAAACAAAGTGAACATATAAAAGAGAGTACATTAGTAGGCTGAAGTCATCTTTGAAAACTGCAATAACTGGAAGACCAAACGAAGAAAAAAGAAAAAACGTGAACCGAGGGAACTAATAAAGGCTCCTAAGTTGGGGCCCACTGACATCTTACAGTTTACTGTGACCGTGTGTCATCTAGGATAGGAATAGGAAAGAATGGAGAAAATATGAGAAAGACTAATGCAGAAATATCTGAGCGAGGGAACGACAGTTCTGGACTGAATAAAGCAAGGTTATTCCTCTCATTCATATAGTCTGAGAAAACTTGTAAGCATAGATGCAACAGGTTTTTATATTGGCATTGTAGTCAAAAACAAATGACAAATGCTTTCTTGAAAATATTTCCTTTGGAAAGGTACTATATAAATAAAACATACAATTAATAAGTTAAATAGTACCTCACAACCCAAAAACTTAAAGTGACAGTGGCAAGAAGAATCTGTTGCATTAATTTGTCATGTATGATAATCAAAAAAACAGTTTGTTTTCTTTCAAACTTTACAGTTTGAAAACCCCTCATTTAACACTCATATGCTGAATCTGAACTGCCATCACCAGACATACGAAGCCGCTTGCATTGGTACTGGTATAGCAAGGCTGAAAAAAGACAGAAAGGGAGACTTTTGAGAACTTCACAACATCTTTAGAATCCAAATAAATCACGGACAATGAAAACATGGTGTGAAACTGTGTGTGTTTGAGTGTGTGTGTATGCATCTGTATACATGGCAATTCTGAGTTGCTTGCCAGTACTTTAGCGTTCCCATCCAATCAAATGTTTAGAGAAGCATTCCTTTTCATTGCATCCAAAGCTTCTCTCTAAGAGACTGGAAGGAAATGCACAAAGCACCAGAAAACAAACAAAGTATTCAAAAATGACAATCAAGCTCAGTCTCCTACACTCAAAACAGCCTGTGATAAATAACAGTGTCTCAAAAGCCATACTGATGAATGATTGGGAGTGACACAGTGAAGCATGTTCCCAATAAACACACATTCATTCTTTCGTTTGTTTTATTAATTTTTTTGCAAGACAGTAATGGCATACATATGACAAACTGTGCTTAAGATATAAAAATATGGAAAAGTTTATAGTTTGTTTATCAAGACTGCTTTTTATGTGCACAAAATGCCTTAAACTATCCTTAGAGGAGTCAACAAGTTTTGTGGCGAAACAATTATTTTCCCATTTTTACTGTCTTTTTTACAGTAAAGTGTCTGTAAGTTCAGGCATGCAGTCGTGCCTGCAGTGAAGAGCAGAAAGTGGCATGCAAACAGATCAAACTTTCAGTGAGTTAAAAACACTCATGTTTTTAACACAAATGGCACTCTCGTAAATTCTTGACAATTTGAAAAATTATTTTACATTTAGTAGCATCAAATTTAAGGGCAAAAGTCTTAAATTGTACAGGAAAGTCGTAATTGTGATATGGCATAATGTGACAATTAAACTTCAAAAGGCTATGGTCAATTGATTAAACATGAGCGCTGCATGTTTCAGGGTGCTTTCACACTAGCACTGGAATTTGGATTCGTGTGCGCACCCGCGAACAATACCCAAATCTGCTTAAAAACGGTTGGTCTGGGGGACGGTTCATGTGGACTCTGGTACGGTTCGCTGCTGATGTGAATGCAATCGTACCAAATCATGGAAGAGAACCGTTATTAATGACATATTTTTTTATGAAAATTGATGAAAAGACGCAAGTGCCGTTATGTACTGAGGCATAACGTTTAACAACGTAAATACATAAAAGTGCAGAGACTAATGTTATTCATTTGCCGCGTTCTCCTGTGCCGTCGTTACTAAGCAACGGGTTAAACAGCTGCTGGATTAATGACGCAAAAGATTTGGACAGTTTGGACCCATACAAAATAATATGAATGCAGTCCAGTGGGGGCAGGGGGAGGGGGAAGCAATCGAACTTGGGTTTGGACCAAGCAAGTGATCAAAGTGTGAAAGCACCCTCAAAGTCAACTGCTGCTTTGCTTTGTGTTCTGTGGTTATCAGGGAAAACACTTTATTCTGCCATTCCAAAAGCACCACCTACTGGCAGATAACCAATTATCATTTTCAATAAGCCCATCTGCTGTTTTTGTTATACATTTTTTATGTTACAAACACTCTAAATGTGAACTTTGACAAGAAGTTAAAGCATAATAAAAACGTAAACATTTCATTATTATATAAATTGATTTATGATAATTGATAAATTAACATAAAAACTGTTTATATTTTCAATTTGACTCCATTAAAAAATGGTTTAAAGGCTTAAATGTGAAGTTAATCATTTTATAAAACTTGTTTGTTTTTGTGAAAACCTGTATCTACAGTCATTTAAATTTTATTTGTGCAGGTCTTAAAAAGTCTTAAATTTGAGCTAAAAACTGCAGTATCCTGGTCTGACAAAAAAAAAAAATCTATATAATTGTCCAGACTTCGGCTGGTGAGGAGGATTCATTATTGGACCTCAAGTAATTTTAGTTGAAGACCCCTGCTGTAGAGGTTGATAAGGGTAATTTGTCAAATCCAGTCACATGGTTTACTGACATCTAAGCTTGTCCCATCTAGAAAATCAACCAACTATTACTTGGTATGCTCTGAACTGCGGGACCAGCTGTTATTTATTTTAGATCTGTTACGTGACACTAAGGCAAGTCTGATACCAGTGGGGTCAGATTAGAAATAATGACTGTATACGAAAAGTCAAAGTAAAGTCTGATTGCAGCATTAAGATGCCATTCAAGATTAAAAAGTCTCTGATTTGGGCAGTTAGCTATTTACTATAAACAGTCTACAAATCATTAATCTCCTAATAGTGTAACGGCAAGATATATCTAATTCCATGTGCCACAAAATATGTCTTATCTTATAATACAAAGCATAAAGTCCCTTAATTCAGAAAATCTTGAAATATTATAAGACTAATATTCTATGGGAATATTAAGTCTAAAAAGACCATGTAAGAACTGCAGATGAAAGTCTATCCCAGAACAGATGTCCAATTTGAAGAATCTACTGAAACAAAGTCTGGGATTTCGGCACCATTTAAGTGAATCCCTCCAAAATCCACATTTTTCTTTTGGGGACTGCAACCAAAATGTATTACTTATTGCCTCAAATTAATTACACATTTGAAACCATTGCAGACTTCCCTAACATTACTTTCCTAATGACTCTGGGAACTCCTCCAGAAAACCCCCTATAGTCAGTCAGTGTAATTCTGTGCTGAGCGATAGCCAGGTAAGATAACAGTAAATCTCTCTCTCAACTCACCCATGACAGCATAAAATTCCCTATAATTGTTTTAAAACTTAAAACTGAGAAAGCACTAAGCTGGGGAACAAAGGACACCTGATTGGATTGGATATTGATACTAAACAGAGGAGCCAGTCAAAAGAAATCAATAAGAAAATCTAAAACCCCACAAACCTGTCCGCATACAGCTGTAAGTTATTAACCTTGTCTGTCGTAGCAGATTTGCATGTGGATACTGCATACCATGACTCCCCCACTGACCTGCATGGATTAGCGCTCCACACTAGTAATGGGTTACTGGAAACGCAGAAGAAAATTGAAAGACAAGAAAGCACAGGGTGAAGTTCTGCATCTACCATTAAGCCAAAGCATACGACTTTATCTCTGAACAATGCAGATGATTGTGCGACCTTTACTTAATAGTTTTTATATTGCCACCCCCAACTAACACTCCTCCAAGAGAAAACAGGCCAGAAGTCAGGCGGTTTGTACAATCCGCAAGCTCACTCGACCGGCAGCAAGCCACCACCACACTAAAAATATCACACAAGCCATGTGAGGTATTCAGTCATTTGATTTTCTGTGGGTTTTAACCAATATTTGGGAGAAAAAGCTTCCAATATTTGTTTGAAGAACTACAATAGGAAGATGCATTTCAGTAGTTTATGGACATTTCTTTCCTGCATGAATAAAATATAGTCAATAACTGTCAGTGTAAAAGAAAGAAAAAATATATATTTGTGTAAGGAATCCTAAGAAATGATTACTAAATTTTACAGATTTGCTTCAAGATCATAAGTAAATAACAACACTTTACAAAAACGTTTTGTGAAAAAAAAAAAAAAAAAAAAATGTTAACCTTCGATATCATGAATGGACAACTTGATTATTTACACACCTTGAAATGTAAAACTGTATAAGTAATTTTATTCAAAATTAATGCACTATGAGTATTTTTCATCAACCCTTTCATGTTAGCCACAGCACTGACTAAAGCCCCTTTCACACTGCAATTTGGACACGGCATATTGCCGGAACATTGCCGGGTCGCCTTCTGTGTGAAAGCAACCACGTCCCGGGATTGATTCTGGAATTGAACACGGGTCGGGGACTTAGTAACATTGCCAGGTTCGACCTGGGATGAACGCTGTGTGAACAAAAGCCAGATCTAATGCCGTGTCGAAGTGATGACGCGCGTTATCGTGCGACTCTTTTACCGGCTGTTTTGAAGGAAGATCAATGCTCGCGACAAAAACATATGTGCAAACTGTAATGAAGCAGAGATCAGTTAATTCCTCACTTTCCGAGCTGACGCCGAGATCGTTTGCTTGCTTCAGTGAAAGTATAACGTGCCTAACGTTTTTGACTCATACATTACACATCACGCCCTGATGTCACGTGTCGTTATGGGACCTTTACGGGTTGTGTGTGAAAGCACGTAAATATCCCTGGTAATCACTGGCAGTGTGAAAGTGCAAAATCTAGCAACCCAGGAACAATTGTCGGAACACTTTACCCGTGTATTTGGCGGAATGGCAGTGTAAAAGGGGCTTAAGCAAATCTGGTGATCTATGAAATGTCACTTAAAAATCTTAATTTTACCAATGATCAAATACTAACAATAGATGCAGTTATGATTTAAATCCAACCCTTGGATTTGAATATGGAGTAGCTACAATATGATTTGACTTTAATCTAAGATCGAAAGGAACAGCTTTTTCAATGATTCCTTTTGATTGCAAAAAACTTTAACAACATAAACTGCCTTTTCCACATAAACCAATTGCAGACTTCACATCCAAATGCCAGTGCTTTGATATCAGCCATGAAAACTCTCTAAATAATGACTATGTCCCTTCAATGATGATTCACTGTTTTAAGAAACTGTACAGTACAATCAAGTTGAGATATACAAGGCCTAAACATGAAGAGAGAGCCATACAATCATTTTAGCCAACTTTAAAACAGATCTTTCCACTAGCCAGTGAAGCAGAAGTAGACTCACTTTCAGAGCCCCACACATTGAATCACACGCTAGTGCTTTGTGCCCCAAAAGACACCCAAACTGCACAATGACCACATTATTTAACCTTTGACACCCAAAGTTGCTAGGAAACATGAAGTGCCCTCAAACCAATGTGGTTTATCCAATATCATTCAGCTTTATCTCAAGCCGCTCTCGATTCAAGTGAAGCAAATGGAACTTGACCATTTTATGCTGGTCAGTGTAAATTTTAGCTGTAGACCTTCATGTACATCAACCAGTAAACCATAACTCATGTACCCCTGACACCAGGCATGGAAGGCAAAACATTTTAGAGGACCAACATGTGGTGCACTTCACATCAGGCTCGGGTTCCCTCCACATTGTTGGTAAGACTGTTGGACATAGACTAATCAAACTGGGATGGGGTAATCCTTGGTCATCGCCTCTTAATTCTGTCGTTAGCACAGAGAAGAGCAGCTGTTACGAGAGGGTTCTGGCACAGCGGCAATAAGAGTATTTATTTTTATGGGAGCACTCTGTTGTTTCAGGCCTTGAGCTTGGGTCTGGGATCTCTCCACAGTGATTTGATATAATGACATCCAACAGGAAACCTTAATTAGCCGATCAAAATATGAGATGCAGTTTATCCTGTTATGTATTGCCCTCTGGGTCTGAACAAGTTGGGTAAAGTATCACAAAATGAGCACATGTAATCAACTTAGCTTAAATATCCTACCGTGACAACAGGTCTCAGCACATCATGCAATAAACACAAATGTAGAATTGGAATATGGATGTGCAAAATTACACATTTTCATAGTCGACTGGTCAGTGAGTTGTCCGAGTGATGTCACTCTTAATGACAGGGCTTCCTTTAGACTAACTAACAGGCTTCTCACATATTTTGACATTAAGGTTGAATTTCAATAACTTTTCCAGTTATTTTATGATTATTGGATGAGGATTTAAAAAATCATTTGTTTTTAAATCACAGCAAGCAATGTTTTTCCCTGATAATTTGTTTTAGAGCTGAGCCAGAACTAGAACAATTTATATTCAACTCCTTAAGTCCATTTCATTATTTTTCTGACTTTTCTAGGTCTGGAAATCAAAATACTGAAATTCCCTGTGGAAGTACTGATTGTATAATTAGGTTGATTTAGGGTCACATCCACCAGACCTCGATCAGATGCATTTCTTAAGGGACACATTCTTTTTCAGCAGCAGTTGGACAGAGTTCAAAAGAAAGTCACATAATACGATACTTTTAACATGCATTTTTTACATTCAAGTTTAGCTATTATAATATCTGACAGATATTCATCAAAAATGTAGGCTAAATATCTATAAACTTTTATTGCACAAAACTACTTGAAGTCTGACAATAACTAGCTTAAAATAACAAGTTGCACTTTGATGGCTACAGATGTTCTGCTTTCAGAGGATGAATTTATAGATGCAACATCTCAGAGTTTCCCATGCTGACATTTTAATAGCACAATAAAACCAGCATGGCAAAATCCTCTCTGAGACATCTCTCTAAATTCATCCCCTGTAAATCTTTGCTGCTAAAAATAATAATGCTAAAGCAAAAACATGAATAAAAAATCTAGATACTCACTGAACCATCTTTAGAAACTATCTAACCAACGAAATAAAATAACAAAGGCAAACATTTACAAGCAAACAGATTCCAAATCAAATCTACTTTTCATAAAAATCCTGGAGTAGCTGCTCGACACAAGATCCACATGCAACAAAACTCAGCTAACACTCGCACACACAATAGCATGTTCAGACAGTGTGAAGCGAATGCTAAAAATAGCTGACCTGCATCTGTAATGCAACAGAAATAATCACCTCATGGCCCTAAATCTGGTGAAAGTCACCCATTCAAAGCAAGCTTTAAATTTGGGATTACATTCAAAAATAAAATGTACGAGGGCTGTAAAATCAGATGCCCAAATGAATAAAATGTCACTTCCACCAGTGGTGCGTAAAGGACAACTGACCTGTTATCATGAATCCTCTAGGGCAGTGAGAGATGAAGTGTTTTGGGTAATGTTTGTGGAGCCGGTAGTCTTTTTCGCTCCGTGACCGGGTGCGATCGGAGGCCCGGTCAGAGAATTCGGAACTGGGCCAGGCCCTGCGCAGAGTGGTGCTGTGTGTTTTTTTCATGATGAGCCTGGATAAAGACAGCGTGCCCGCACCAGCTCTGATATCACACCACCGCAATCACACTTCAGACATGGCAGGATACCATCTTAACAACCTCTCTCCTCTTCTGTCAGTCCGATGTAAGTGCATGCAATGAAATCCATGCACATGCAATCACAGATCCTCGGGTTGTAAAGCGGTTGCGGAATCCCTTTGGAATGGTTTTGGGTCCTCCTGGTCCTGAAGCCGTCAACTGCAGATGCATCCAGCAAAGCATCACCCTCCACACACCTAATCCTGGCTTCCGATTTCTGGCTGCAAGTGCAAACAGAGGCACACATGCACACTACTCTCACATGCTCGCTGAACGCAGCGGCATGTGGATGGAAGACGAGGAGGTGTGTGGGAGTGGAGGGAGGAAGGGTACGAGGGGACTCATGTGGAAGAGATGGAAGGAGGGGATTTTAGAGGGGTCGGAGTGGGCGGGGGGGTGCACGATTTTCACACCGTGAGAAGAACCCTAGATTCAGACAAAAGATCAATTCAGTTGGGCTTCTCTCCACTAGTGCAGAGCCGTCTAGACAAAGGAGACCCCAAAAAGCAAATTAGACTTTTAAGACCAGTAACCACAGTGGAGACAAAGTCTCAGGCGGTTGTCTTCATGTGCAGGGCAAGGGTCCTTCAAGCGTGCAGAAATGACAAGCGGGGGAAAAAAAGCGGATATGTGGGAAACACAAGATCCAAGTCCTCCCCCTTCTCTGATTCAAATCCAATTCTGGAAAGAACTCAAACTGTTTTGAGAAAAATAACATGTCACACAGAGACCCGCTTAGGCGCATTGGAAGACTTGGAGATTTATGACGCATTTAGAAGATAAACAATGCATTGCACGCTGAAGAACAATACTTCTGCTAGTCTTTCTTCAGGCTGTGTTGTCTGACTTGCCTCTCTTGCACTAAGCACTCGTAAACGTTCTCTTGCTGAGGCTGGCGCATGCAGCTCCTGCTTTTGCCTGTGTACACTGATGATTTGAGAAGCTGTCTGTCTTCAGACTTGTTGATCCAGTCAGGGTGCGCTTCTCGCCACAAAGAATCGGCAAGAGAAAGCCCTGAAGATTCTCACTTACTGGCAGTCCGCCCAGCCTATGGAAACCCTGTGCTTTATTTATATACGCTGCCTCGCAGGCTCCCCAGACAGTCAAAGAGTCGCAGTAAAGAGCGTGTGAGAAATGAGGATGAGGAGTCCCTTATCTGTAAGAGATGGATGACAAAAGAGTTGAGGCTTGCAGTGCCTCTTCCAAAAGGACTTATTTTCTCTCTCTTCTCTGCTTTTTTCACTGAAAATCCCTCTTTCCTCCAGGCAGAGTCATTCACAATTCCCACTCTCTCCCGTCAGTTGAAGTACCAGCTGCAAGAGAAATTCCTCTGGAATGCAATTAAAGAGATCCCTCCACGGCAGCACGAGCGGGAAAAACGGGGTTTGGGGAGCAGCGTGGAAAAGTGAATGGAGATCTCTTCCACCTTCCCTTTCTCTCTCTCGCTCTGTCACGCTGTCATCCCTCCCTCCCTACCTCTCCTCACAGGAACGCAATCACGCAGCTGTTTGAGAACACAGCCAATCACTCCATGGCAGCAGACAGAGAGAGAATGTGACAAGATTTCTCTCTTTCATGCACGGCATACACAAACTGCATTATTTAGTCAGGAGTTGCACAGGAGAATACGACAGTCACAAAGATACACACAAAAGACATAGTGATTAAATTTTACATGCTTAAAGCTATCAAAAAATATTATTATTATTACTGTTAAGGACGATGATGAAAAATGTGCTTATTTTCACCACAACAGCAAGCTTGAGATGAAATGAGGTAGTTGATGTGTGAAAAAAGTACATATCATTGGTGAACAGAAAATTATGAACATATATTTTATAATCCAGTGAAGCAACACTGTATCAGAAAAAAACGTACCTTCAAATTTTCACAAGTAAAGCCAAAGGTACACCTTTGAACTTGCTAAATCGCTAAAGGATGCTTATTGATAAGGTATTAAGGTGTACATTTGAGGGTACCGTCCCAAGACCAAGCTGTACATTTAAAGGTAACATAAAAAAAAATACAAATTCCGACAGTGTCCACTATTGCACATTGTTAGTGAACAAATTAAAATAGTATTATTTTCTGAAAAGTGCCCACAGTTGAGGAACCACCATAAAACTGCATTTATACAGGATATCCTGAAGACACTGTGTGCATGAAATGTTTTTCCATTTTGTCCAGTACAACAACAGTATAATTTTCAACAAACTGTATTTAACAAAGCTGCTCTGTCTCTCTCCCTCGTTCACCGCCACAGGGCAGATCATTAATCAGAGGGAGGACTCCCTCTCTGTCCGGCCAAATGAGCAGCGAAAAACTAATGTTTTTCCAATAAGCCACAGATCAAAGGTCACCCATCCATAATAAAGCAGACTTCCACCATCCTTCTCATTAATATCAACAATCTATGCCCACAGCTTGCATCGAACAAACTGGCATCAGTGTTTCCTGAATGGAAACAAAAGGACAAATGGAATGATTCAAAGAATGTAACAAATCATTTCTAACTATTTATGATGAACTAAATTATATCTTTTCAGCTTCCGAAATGGTTTGGTTGAGCACTGATTCGTTGCAGGCAGAGGGTGTTGTGTTACACAGCTTTTTAATGGAACACTATAGAGTCACGGAGAGCAGAAACCTGCTGTAGGTCAAATGCAGCCTTGGCTCCCTAGTACAGACTTTGCAGGAGTCTTGGCCAATGCAGTTTACAACTTTCCATGAGGTCTGGACAGTTTCGAAGAAGACAACGCATCCACTGTGGGTAGTTTTATCTAGTTGGATATAGAGTATAGTGTTAGCAACAGTAAGGTCATGGGTTTGATTCCCAAGAACAAATAAGCTGAATGCAATACAAGTCCCTTTGGATAAAGCCGCCAGCCAAACACATGAAAGTAAATGTACCTTTGAGACTGTCAGCATTCGCATTTAACATTCTCTGACCAATTGCAACACATCAACTGTTGTTTCCGACTCCACTGTCTAGACATCCTGGCATGACAGTTTCACTGGAAAACCCTCTGCTGTCGCTTCATGCCTTGCAAAACCTCAATGCTTCTTTCCTCCATGGCTCTCCAAGTCTGGTAATCTCTAGCCTGGGCCACGCTGCCAGTTCTCTCGGTCTGAGTTAACTTTTCCTGGGTCTGTCATGGATCATATTTCCAGTTGTGTTATGTCAGGGCCGCCAATGATGACAAGAATGCAGACGAGGGCTCATGAAGCACGTCTTTCCTTCCAGAGAAAGCTGACAGCGTGACCCTTTGAGGTGTGTTAGTGAAGCATAGCAGACTGCAGAGTAGCACAACACATGGGGTGGTGGGTTAGAGGGGAGTCTTAAAACAGCAAATTGATAATAATGATGACAATTGACAATGACAACAATAACAATGAATGGTGGTCTTTGCATAATGCACTCAGTTATAAATGAAACTAAGATAACTGAAGTACATATTACATGAAAATACTTGTTATACTGTTTCTTGGTAAATGTTAGAAAAATAAATAAATAATAATATATACAAATTAATTATATATAAAACTAGTAATTTTCGAAGTAAAAACTACTTATATTCCAGTAAGGAGAAGGACACGTTTAATTGATCACAAGCGACCGTAAAGATTTTAAACTGTTTAAAACATTTCGATTTTTATTCAAAAAATCCAGAATTCCAAAAACATAAGAAATCCTGAAATCCAAAATTTAATGTATCATGGTTTCCATTAAAATATTAAGCAGCACAACTGTTTTCAAAATTGGTGATAGTCAGAAATGTTTCTTTATTTTTTGACCAGAAAATCAGCATATTAGAATGATATCTGAGGAATAATGTGACATTGAAAACTGGAGTAATGACTCCAGTAATATTGCATTTAAAGAGCAAAGCAATTAGCTAAATATTTAAGTGTATTCATCATGTATTTGATGTTAAACATCAAATTCAGGGTTTAAATTAAATAACACATTTTAAATGTATTTCTTCCTCCAAAACACTTTATTTTAACACTTGTGTTGTACAATTTTACACACACAGCATTATTTATAGCAAATGTTATAAAAATATAATTATGCAAATTTCAATGGACCACTGGGGGCAATCCAATCCAACAATCAAAGCAATAATCACCAGATTAATCGACTATAAATAGTTGTCCAGTTGCCTTGTCTCTTGTCTGGGCCTGGTTCAATAGTAATACCAGTATATAATGCAAATACCATTTTTTAGTACATAAATGTGATTATTTTGTTTCATCTGATTAAATACCGTTAGCATCTAATACCATCACTTCACCATGTTTCTGCCACAATACGTACAGTAACAAAAAGTCAAAGTGTCTCTTCATTTCTAGACAATGGTACTGGGTTCAAAGCAAGCCATTGTCAGCTTGTTCCTGTCCTCTCTGTGTGACTGATCCCACACTTGCACTAGGCTGCAGGTTTTTTTAATCTGAGAAGCTCATAACACCAGTATAACTGCCAGAACCCCCATGCATGAGTGCTCTGAATTATCAACCCTGCCCCCCGCTTTCAAACCATGCTGTTTTCCTTCTCTCTCACCCTCTTTTCTTCCAGAATAATCACAATCTCCTTCTCCCTCCTCGTAGCACCCCATACTGAAAGAAACACACCGCTGATACTCCCACGCCAAACAATCCCAAACATGCCTCCATTAGTGAGTGTCAGAAAGTGCTCCAAGCTACACAGACAGCTCTGTTTGCCCATATTTAGGCCATTCCACCACCAAAAATACCACAAATCACTCTTACATTTACCATAGTAATGAAACAATTAGACAGGCTCTTCTCTGACTGTAGGAATTAGCGTGTTGAAACTAAGAGCCTGAACATGCAGTCACATGTACATCATGACTTTGGACCAGGGATTTCAAAAGCACCAATATACTCAATACTTTGAAACAAAGACAAATCAATAATTAAAATAAATAAATAATCAAAAAGTGAAAACTAATTGCTATTAAATAAATGTTCATTTTCCTGAATAATTTAGAAAAAAAACGACCAAAGTTTACTTAATTGAGAAATACTGGAAAGCTACATGAATTTAAATGCAGTTTGACATTAGTTTAAAATTATGATTGTTAATATTTCTCTTAACCCTAAAAAGTCATTAAGAGACACTGGAAAATTAATCTATTGCTATTTTTCATCTTATTAGGACACAAATAATAAAAATGTGTGATTTTTTTTTTTTACTTTACTTTTACTTTTGTATTTAATGTTTGTATCCCTTTGGGATTATAAATTGATTGAAAACAGAATACTTGTTGGACCATGCATGCTAGAACATGCAATAAAAACAAAATTTTTTTCTCTCATAACATACAGCAAACTTCTTTTGTAATATTGTGTTAAAAATTATAATGTATATTTATTAATATATTAGCTTACTTTATCATATTTGATACACAAATTTCTATGGGTTATAAATGATCAGAATTAGGAATGCACAATATTATCAGACAGATATCAGAATCAGCCGATAATTGGCATTGGCCTGATATGAAAAATTATGTCAATATGTCTTTCCGATAAGAGGAATACGTTAACTCACATGTGAGCAGGGTGTGCTGGGGATTAGGTGTTAAACATTTAGATGTTGAATTTTTTTTTTTCATGTTAAAACGTAAATATCGAATTTGCAGGCTTTTGAGGAGGATTTGTTTGTCTATCTCTCAGTAATCACTTGAATTGCTTATGAGACATAAAAACTTGATGTATGAAATACAATACTAAACAAAAACACATATGCAAACATCATATATTTTGTACATAAGTTGGCATATGTGTTTTTGTCAAGTATCTTATTTAATGACCTAAATCTATATTCAATATTGCTAACTAAATGATTAATGATTGAAAATAGATTTTCTGAAATAGGCAACAAAGTCTATAGATTAAAGAGGTCTATACGTCAAAAATATATTTATTTTAATACCCCTAAAATGGTGACATATCCCCTGAGATAAATATTATGAAAAAATGTACAAGTTAAATTCATAAAATGTCAATACAAACACAGTAAGCTAGCAGCGACTATTTAAACATGTAAGTCCCCTACAGATATTGGAAATCTGTGAAATACATCAACTTTTATATGAGGGTGAGTGTTTTCCCACTACAGGTGGCTATGACATTTCTAAATGCTACCTGTGAGCTAAACAAAGATTGCACGATCAAAGTCACCAAATCTAAATATTCACAACAAACAACTTTTCAACATGAAAGCAAGAAAGGAGACCAATACTTTCACTTACCTCTACCCACAGTCTCTTTTTAGGGTTAATATTAAACATAAAATGTAATAAATGAATTGAAATAAGTAAATGACAGATTGCATACACTTGTGTTTTTGCTGATTAGTTAAGTGGATATGAGCTTAAATGTGTGCACATCCACAACATGTCCACTGGTGTTGAAGAAACCCACTCAATATCACCGAAAACACTGAGGTCTGCTGCTTCTATAAAATGTACAGCAAGCGTGGTTGTCATCAGCATGCTATAATGATTTGCTTTTGACAACACTGAAAAAAAGAAACGTTACGATTTAAGAAATATAAAATAGAATACATAACTTCTAAATTGTTAGTCTGATAATAAACAAAACTAAACTAAAATACACTAAAAAATAATAATAATTGTACCAGTAGTAAAACGTGCATGGTAACCTAAAGCTTGATCTAGAACCATCTCTATTAGTGGCCCTACATAATCTGACCAGAAACAATCAGCAGTAAAGTCTGTTTACAAGAGTTCATGTTAGATGTGGTGTTTTATGAAGACAAGATGGGAAAAGCATGTTGCTCTTGATTCTACTCACACAGGGTGAATGTTTTGGATTATAAAGTTGGTCTGAGAACATACTTCTGAAAAATGCAGTGTTATTTAAACAGAATGTGTTCTTTCCCTCATATATCAAACTATAAGCCCTTAAAGGGGCCTTATCATGGAAAACAGAAATGTTTATGGTCTTTTGTCTTTTGAAATAAAGGATTTTTATATACTATGGAATATTTACAACTCAAAGTGGCCTCCCTAGTCCATCTAGAAAATTTCAGTTACAGGTCATTCAGAAGTCATGACTGTTCTGAAGTCACAATAAGCACATTATCATATGACTACGTTTACTGTACATAGGCCAAATCCGGGTCAAAAACAAAAATTTTGCCACACCTGCCAATGGCTGGTAATGTGAGAAATTTACTCGCCATAAATGTCTTTATCAGCCATGAAGCGTATTATTTGATAAAAAATAAAAGCTGAAAATAAAAATTACTGAAACACATCTAATTGCAATATTTATTATTATACATTATATTTCTGTATTATTCAATTATAAAAAATAATTCAATAAGGAAATATCACTATAGTATTATACCACAATTAGGGCTGCACGATTAAAAAGCAGGTGATGTCCATTACAATGGAGCGGTACTTAATATATAGAGTCGTAGTTCGCTGACAAGCTAAGTAATATCGCGTTCATAACCGCATGCGATTCATCTGCAATTACGATGTGGTATTGCGTAGCTTGTCAGCGAACTACGGCTGTGATGGACATTTAGTACTAATCACAGAACCAGCTTTACTGACGAGACACGCATGACAATCACATGCAATTAATCATGCAGCCCTAACCACAATATATCATAATAACAACTTTAAGTTACATAATAACAATAATAATAATTTTTTTTCATTTAATTATTACTTTATACAACAACAGCACAATTACAATACAAATTTATGGTTGTCTTTTCTTTCAAATGTTAGATCATAAAGTTTTTTTGTTTTGTTTTTTTGCGAAAAACTGCAGCGAAAAAACTGTTTCTAATCATAAGCAGTTTTAAAATTATAACTGGTTTTATTGAGAGAAACCTTGACCAACATTAAAATACCCACACACGCTGCTCCTTAAGCATAAAATCGAATTTCCCTTGATCTTTTAACATATAACAGGTCAATATACTATAAAACATCTCTTTAGTCTAAAAACAGCTTTTATTGAAACCAAAGTTTTGGAAAGTGCCACTTTATGATTTTATAATGTGGCTAAACCATCAAGAGAACAATACAGATGACATTACAAGACAATGTGTTTGTAAGCTGTGAAAAATAGTGTTTGAATTGCCTTTCTTGTGATCCTAACATATCTACATGGGACACAAGCTCTATTGCGTCATGCCACAAATCAATGTCTCTTTCAGGTCTAAAGCAGCACGAATGCTTGGAGTATGTCAGAAATAGAGCGGGACATCAGTTTATGGTTCATCAGTTCTAGACATCAGTTCTGTCATTTATAGTCACGTTGCAGTGACCATCTGTTAACCGAAACTGTTAGCCAATCATAGCAGTGGGCGTTTACTTACGAGTTTTGAATGCGTCCCGCTTAAAAAAAAAAGACCATTCTGCAGAGAGGCTCAAAAGCAGGATAGAAAATAGCCTATTACTTCTTAATTATGATGTAAAAATCACTCAAGAGCTCAAGAGAATATTATAAAATAATTATAAATGCAGTAGCCTCTTTAAGAATTTGACAATATGCGATATGTGTGGATGTTGCATGCAGACTGTGAATGAGGAGAGCTCACCATGTGCATGCCCTGAGAGGAAAGCACCAATGCCAAGCTGTTGCCAATGAGGCCAGGCCTCTGGACTCCTACTGCAGCAGCCTGATTTCAGTAAAAATGGGCAATTATAGCCCTTCATGAAATAAATAGCTAGCGCAGAACGACCTCTGCCAAACCACAACTCAATGGCCTCTGTCCAAACCTAAACCATACAGGACAAGAGGAAGTTCAACATTCATTACGTACCTGAGCTCAACGTCCTCACCATTCTAGAAAGTTCTGTGGTTCTCTAGGGATGGCAGACTGATGTGTTTAAAAATGAAATAATGTTGATCATATTGTTCAGATTAAAGAGCAACGAACTAGAGCTGGTTTCAAACGGCATGGCTCTCAACGTACATTAGTGGTCTGTGATTGTGTTAGCAGGTTTAGAATGGTTTGACCAACTTAAAACATTTTTATTTCCCTGAAGTTACTGATAAAATGTCAGTCTTTCTTTAAAAACATTTGTGCTACTATGCCTTTAAGACTCTATTTCTACCTGGCCATTGCATTGAGCCTTGATGTTTTTCCTTTTACCCATACACACACTCAACAAACACCCTGAACTCTTTAAATCTAATTTCCATATGATACATGCCCTATATTAAGTCAAGCTGCACACATTAGGACATCAATGTTTCCATTTTCCAGGCAGAAGAAGCTTTGAAGGACCTTGACAAGTCACACACAATCCTGGCATTCTGTCATTAGTTTGGCCATCCATGAGTTCTGGGCTTCTGAGGAAACTTTTATCGCCCTCACTTTCTTAAACCACAAACTCTATCTGTAATTCTGTTCTACATCTTTCAACAGGCTTGTCTATTACAAAAACATGGCTCTAACAGAGAGAAATGAAGCTGCCTGACAGTATTGTTATGCCCAAAATCAAAAGATAAAAATGAGAAGTTACATTTAGCATAAAGACGTTGTTTACGTGTTACTTTTATACAAGAAAACAATACTGTTCAGTTTTATCACTGTCATCATTACAGTTAGCATATGCACTAAAAGTTCCTTTACAGTTACAATCAGCGGATTCAAATTTAATGTACATTTATATAACACTCAAAACTTGCTTATATTGTGTAGAAAAGGACTATAATACAAAGCAATCAAATCACATGCATGTAAATTAAGTAATTGTATTTTTGACAGACAAGTGAAATAAAATAGCTACTACACTACGTCAAAAATAGAAACAAGGTGACCGCCATCTGAACACCCGCTTCCAGTTTGGACAGCTCTGTTGATTGTAATGGGGGCGATCTAGTTTCACTCGTGTCTGGTGTAGACGCACGTAACCAACCTTTTCTGACAGATGCACACACACAGGCTTGTTTGTTGTTGTATCCTAGGCTTCAGATGCATTTAGGTCTATAATAAGCCTGTACATTTGGCTAGATTTAAACTGATACTCCATCCAAAAAAAAAATACATTTCTGTCATCATTTACTCACCCTCATGTGGTTACAAACCTGTATCACTGACTTAATTTCCTTTGTAAAACACTAAACTAGATATTTTGAAGAATGTTGGGAACCAAATAACATTGGAACCACTTTTAAAGAAATTAGCTCAGAATTAAGGATTTAAATGCTGACACATGAAGGGTTGCATGAGAAGTTAATGATATATCATAATTATCTGATTATTTATCTGGTGTTTGTTGCTCAAAGGGATGGTTCACCCAAAAATGAACATTCTGTCATCATTTACGTTAAAAATAAACAAATACAAATTTCAGAGAATACTAGATGCATGAAATAATAATATTCATAGAAATAATAATTAATTAATGCATCATAGACAATCCTACATGCATCAAGAAAATCTCTCTCTCTTTCTCTCCATGTACACACAAAATGACAAAAAAATAAATGGGACATCAGTCTGGGAGATCAATAGCTGTGAATGTTGTGGTGAACTCGGTTCGAACTCGGGCTCAAAGGCGGCACTGAATTTATGCAACTAGGTCGCCCGTGCACGAACGGCAGCTTCAGTCAGGCAGCCTGCCACCGAGCGAGGGCCTGCTCGCTCCTCGCTGCTTCATTAGGGAGCTCGGCGCAGCCGTTTCAAACAGAATCCATCATGTGAAGTAGATTGAAATTCAAGCAATTAAAGGGAAACCCCTCTGCTCTTCAAAGGTACCGGGAACAGATATCTCTATTGCCCCCCTGCCATTTCATAGCCGAGAGATGACCGCAAAGTCTTTGTTGAGTTGCACGCTCATAATCAACACCGTAGAATCAATGTATTCTGGCTTCAAACATACAGAGCCCTACTTTCATGGACTGATTGTAAAGCGTGTCGGTCCAAACCCTCTCCATGGCACTGTGGCGTAAAGTTAAGCACTTGGCTGGCATTAATATATGCTGTGTCTCTCCGAACGCCTTCTCGCCGAGGCTAATCATGGTTTAGCAATGAGCGCAGTGCTGAAAGTTTTATCGTGGAGGTCTTAATGAAAGTAGAATACGTTGTCGTGTCCAAAAAACTTAAAAGAGAGTCCTGCCTTTCTCTCGAATTGTTCATTAACAGTCAGAATCGTCTGAGATATGGTCACTGATACTGATATCTCTACTGCTTTCATTCAGGTCTCTGTTTCCACAACTGTGAAGCACATGGGCATTGGCTCGTAGCCCGGAGAGGAAACTTCATCATGATTTGAGCAATATAATATTTGAGTAATTTATTCATGGGGTTCAGGGCCTGACTCGCATCCAGGGTTGATTTAGGAGTCCCTGCTTTGTTGTAACTCACAGCAGATATTCTGGAGTAGGGCAATTTCAGCTCAGCTGTGTGTAGTTTGGAAACACACCATCATGGCAGAATAGAATTAAATTAAAGAAAAATAAAGCCTTTTTAGGCTCCGATTTAAAACAACATGGCTCAGTTTCATAAAAATACAGTTTTGACATATGCAAACACTTAAAAAGTGAGAAATTGTTTTATATCGCCTAAAATTGGCTTCACTAAGCATAGCAGAGGCATACACATCTTCATTGTGTGTTAGTCTTGATAGAGTATTTCAGGAATTAAAGGACTAATTCACCCTAAAATGAACATTTTGTCATCATTTACTCACCCTTGTGTTGTTTTGACCATGTATTAATTTTCTCTTCAAAGAAACACTAAAAAAAGATGTTATGCAGAGCTCAGAAGTCACAGAATTTGTTCTCAATCACAAAAACAGTAATTTTGCGAAATATTATTACAATTTCAAATAATTTTTAAAGAGCCACACAGATGGGAAATCAAAAATTACCTGTATTACAGTGTATGATGTAGCTGTCCATCAGTGTAAACAATGTGCAAATAATTAAACCAAAAAGTACACGATTTATAAAGTTATTGGCTTCTAAAGTAAGAAGTCGACTCTGAATCGCTGAAACGAGTCGTTATAGATTTCAAATCTTTTGCCCATCTCTATGTACGTCACTAGGAACACTTTGCATAATAATCTCCGCCTACCGTCTTGGGATAAAAGGAACTCTGACCTGCCCCACCCCCCACACAGACGCTCTGTTTGGTGTGAGAGCATCATGTCGAGGAGACCGTTTGTTTTATTTTCACTGCCAAAGAATGAAGATCAGAAGAACCAATGGCTAAAATTCATTTTTACCACAATACCAGAGCAGTACAACAAATCCATTTTGTTCTGTTCACAACATTTCACTGATGACTGCTTTTCTAACCTCGGTGAGTACTGCGGGATTTTCAAAGCGTTTGGCCATAAAAGAGGGTTCATTACCAACTTTATTTAGAACAACGAGCATCTCCGAATCACAACGCGAAGTATGATTATGAAGTTATGTGTTTGTTTTCTCCCGATCGTCTTATCAGTATATGTGTGCTGTCTGCAGCCTGTCTGCGCTGATCTTCATTTACAAACACGTCATTAAAATGAAGTGTAACTCTGTCAATACACAACGAAAAGACATGAGAGAGATATCTTTAGAAAGCTTGACATGTCTACTTTAAAACTAAACAAGTGCTGCTAACAGATATTCTGTGATAAAGTAATCCATATGAAAACAACGCGGTGTCTGTTTTTCATGTCTCCCTTCGTTATATGTGACCACGCCCCCGCGCTGAACGCGCTATTCAGATTCAAACTGAAGCGCGCGGCTTGAATACACCCACACAGAAGAAAAAGCAGCGAGACTGTTCAAGTTTTTTATTTTACTGTTTGCTTCGCGATGAGAGGAATAAGACATAATTCACCCCAAACAGATGCTAACGCATAGTTTACCGTGGAGGTGTGTGCGGAACAACCAATCCAAACTGGTTATGTTAGTTGACCAATCAGAACACAGTATGCTACCGAAAGGTGGGGTTTAAGGAAACTGAATCTTTTGAACAGCTTCGCGCGAACCGTTTGGGGATCTCTGAGAATTGAGGAAATTTTAAAATGATATTTTGACAAAATGACAATGTTTTTTAACCTTGGATGGATTTAAACCTAATGTACAGGACTTATAAACAGTGATAAGAAGCTTAGAATTTTCATCTTACTGGCTCTTTAAATGCTATTTATTCCTGTGATGCTGAATTTTCAGCACCATTACTGAAAATTTCTTCAATGTCACATGATCCTTCAGAAATCATTCTAATGTGCTGATTGGCTGCTCAAGAAACATTTATTGTTATCAATGTTGAAAACCACGATTCTCAGATGAAAATAAAACATTTTGAAAGAATATTTATTTGAAATCGAAATCTTCTGAACATTATAAACGTATTTACAGTCATTTTTGATGATTTACTACATCCTTGTAAAATGAAAGTATTAATTTTTTACCCCAAATTTTTTTTAACAGTATTGTACGTTTGCATGCAAAAATGTCAATAAAAACAATACATTTTTACATTAGAACAGGAATATAGCTCAGAAGTTGTATATGGGCTTCTTTTCATGTTTTTTTTCAAGATAGATCATTGTTGCTCTCTTTATAGACAAGAGCTGTTCAGACATGCTGCCTCACATCTCCTTTTGGGTTTCAGAGAAAAAAGACAATCATTTAATGTTTCAACAACAAGAAGGTGAATAAAAGACAAAATGTGCATTATTTTGAGTGAGCTATGAATTTATTGCATTGTTTCTTATCCAGGTAATGGATGACGAGAGATTTGCCAACACCCTGCAGCAAACTAAGATTTAAAAATAGTTGCAATCAATGCTTTAATCAGCTAGAATAACAAGACATCACACACCCACACACACACACACACCCACACACACACTGTTTGTGCCTATAGGGTGTGTTCCAACCAGCTGGAGAGCTTTTCAAATACATGATTTTATTTAATGAGGGTATAAATCCAGGCTACAGATTCTATCATTGTTGTGATAGTCATTGCTATATAATTATCATCATCAAAAGACAGACCATTCCTTATTCAGGCACAAACGTGCTGAAATAATGAAAACCTGATGATTTTGTTCTTACTCACTGAAAAAGTGATTCAGTGCCTGCAACTTTCGAGCACCGTCTAATTGGCTGAATTATGTTAGTCTATGAATTTTATGAGCCATGGTGGATATTTTCTTGGAAACTGCTAAATGCTGTATCCAGTCACTTGAATGCCCAAGACACGGACTAAACGAATAAGTAGCGTTTGAAATGTTTGAAATATTCCATTTCAAAGACAAAAATGTTATAAAATATGATTGTAACTTCTTTGAAAAAGTAAGGCTAATGATTTTCACATTGCAGATAACAGCTTTATCTAAAGACCAGTGAGAAACTACTTAGCATCACCTTAACAACCACCCATGTCACCATATAAACTGCTTAGCAATGCCCAAAACATTTAAGCAAGCACAGACTCTTGCATGGGGGAGAACCATTTTGTTCAGAAAATATACAAATCTATAGTAACAGCTATGCTGAGCCCCTATTCTGGTCAAGAAAGCATCTAAACCTCCAAATCTGGAGAGCACACTGAACTTCTAGGAAAGTAAGACATGGAGCAGGGAGGACATTCAAAGTGAGTGAAAGCCAGTGTGTGAGTGAATGAGCAGCCCATTCATAACTCCAGGTCACAAGGCAAAGGAAAACAAAGAAATCTGAGCCAAGAATTCTTCTGTGAGAGAAGACCTGGGATTGAGTTCCGGAATCATTTGGCCAGTGTCCCCTGTTCCGCAGTTGCCATAGCGCCCACAGGATGTCTTCCAGATGACATCAGAACTCAATGGAACCCACTGGAACCACGCTGCAATGAAATGCACGAGTGTTGAAGGACTAGGCCATATATAAAATGTTCATATTACCAATTATTTTACTCTTGAGATAAAATTAAGCTGCATCAGACATATACTAAACTCTTACCAAAATAATGAAATATTCTTCCTGGGTAGATTTAGTGGAGAAAAAAAGTCGGGTATTTTAAATTGTATTTTAGTTCTTACATTAAACATTTCATTGGCAAAAATGGCTGTTTTCGATAAAATGATAAAGTGAAAGTAAAAGTCCATCTATTTTTGGAAATGCAAAGCAAACGGGCTATATGTACTGTATATTAAAATTCATAATGATAAAATTATATTCAAAAGGCTGAAAATATTTAGCCATATTACACATCCCCATTGTGCTGTAGCCACATGTAACTGAAAATTATTTAAAAATGTAATTATTTGAAAAAACATTTTGACAAATGCAAATGGATCATTTTGGTTAACAATGCTGGATAACTGATTACATATTCAGATGCAAAATGTAATACTAGTAATCAGATTACATTACATTTTAAAATGCTCATAATAACCGGATTACAGTTACAGTTTTCTGGATTATGTGATTACATATTTTTCACAGACACAAGTGATTTATAATTGATCAGTTCTACTTAGTTCCCCCTCTTTTAATTGTTCCTTTCTAAAACATACTACAGTGTCTCATATTGTTTTAGCTTTGAATATACACAATAAATTGCCATGTAAATGTCCTGTAAATTAATTTATTATCCATGCTTCTTAATTTGAGGACAAATGCACCTCTATGTCAATTATGATTAATCTTTTAACAACACATTCACATGTTTGCAGTTCTCTGATGTCAGTTAACAGTCACATTGACTTGCAGGTAAACAAATAAAATATTTAAAAAAAATGTTCTCTCATCTACCCGAGTTTGAGAAACCCTGGAGTAATGTAATGCTTTATGTATTTCATGATGTTGAAAGAATGGAATATTTTATTTCTCTTAGCTTTTTACAACAACCATCCCATTCAAATCTACAAAAAATAGGTCAAAAGTGAAGTAATCTAAAAGTAATCCAAAAGCTGTCCGAATACATGAGTTATCTACATTACATTAAACCCGTACCTCACTGTAACAAATCCATCACAGCAGTGTACAGACCAAACCGTCAACATTAGTCTTTAATAATGTATGTCAAACATGGTCTGACATCACACAATGACGTCTAAATATCATGTTCCCTGCATTCCTGCATCTTTGAAGTTTGCACATGTATTAAACTCTGCTTTCATTCTTTGACTGGAACGAAATGTGTTTTCTAATCAAGTTCATTCAAAACATATTGTTCTCTGGCGTCTGTGAGATTTTGATGTTGCCTACACATATTCTCCAGCAAATGTGCCTGATAATCAGTTACAAATAACCAAACCGTTCATACAGCACTAACATCACCCTTACAAGAAACATTCCCACAGCCGACTCGTCTCTCATCACATCCACTGAAACTGGATTGCTATTGATTATCTATACTATTAACCAAACGAGACCGACTCAATGAATATAGAAAGCAATTATTCACAAAAAGAGTGGATGTTTTGTTTGAGGAAAGTATAAAATTTTAAAATGGGACAACCATTTGCAACTACTGAAATTTTAAAGTGGACTGAATATGAATATGATATATCCCACCACAGTGTGTCTTTGCAAGTGGACGTAGAAAGGAGACAATTAAAGAAAATAGAAGAAGAAAAATTTGAAACTTAGGTATGAAACATGATAACCAGATGATTGTTGAAGGGTTGAATAGGAGCATTGTTACAGCTGTGTAAAAAAGCAAACGCTTACTGGTAATGGTTTTTGGCATTAAACTGTGAAAAACATGGAAATAATCACCCAACATAAACAATTTCCATTCAAACAGTAAACCTAAAAACTATTATTAACGCCTAAATATGCATTTCTTTCAAACACGATGCACTATATAGAGTCCCGTATGTCAAGCACTGTATATGAATCGCTATCTGACTCTGCCCTCTAGTGGACACCACATGACACAGCAACATGTGAATTACACCTGAACTCCGACACTTAAATATGATCGGTTCAATTTATGGTAAGGACATCTTGAATATATTTATGAATTTGCTTTTTCATTACATCAGTAGGTTAGCCAGAACTGATTTATTACATAAATATGTCTTAAGCATTTTAAAAGTCTGTGAAACAGATTATGCAGATCTTCTGTAATTTTATTAAAGAGGACAGAATGTTTTAGAATGACGAAAAGCACAGAATTCAAATTCATCACTAATCTTTGGTGCCAGTGTTTTCCTACAATCAATCAATCAATCAAAAAAATAAAAAAATAAAAATAAAAAAAAGAACAGCCTAAAGGCCAAAGTAAACTATTATTTATTTTCTTTATTTATATTTTAAACAGGTGACTATTTTGAATAATTGATAATAAATAAAATAAAATTTTGTTAAATAAATAATTTGTTATTTCAGAGTGTCCAAACTTTGACTGATAGAGTACATTAACATTTTCTTTATGCAAATATATATTAAAATAATAAAGTTTATATAACTATATAATACCTAATACAAAGTTTGAGCAACACCTGCTCAAACCATATTAGAGGAATTATTTAGATTCAACGCTAGATTCACTTAATTGTTATATAATCATACAAGAAAATAATATGAAATATATTTATTTTTCAATTTACACAACATGCAGTATATAATAGGGTATGAAAAGGTACTGCACAGTATGAGCCAACAATGCAATACATTTTTAATGTGACACATTGCTGAATCAATGTAAATACCAGATTTGTTTTTCTTATGCATTAAAAGCTGAATTAAATGATGCCAATAGTATACTAACAGTTATATTTTTTTTTTTAGAAAAATAAACACGGGATGAAGATTGAGGCAGTAATGATGTCATGTTGACCTCACTGCTCACTAGCATTAAATTACCTGAACATTTTAATTTACAAGCACTGGCTCCATATCCATGAGGTTTAAAGCCGGAAGATTGTCCAACACTGTCCCAATATATGCTCACAATTACAATCCAGCAGCAAGCAAGATAATTTCACCCGTACATGAAGCCTCTTAGGTAAATCTCCGGGCATTACAATGTATGCCATCACAGGATGTGTTAGATAGTCATGAGTAAGGCGGATTTAGATTAGTGTGCAAAGCACTTGATGAATCTTCTCCGTCCTGCAGCAGCAGGGGGAGCCGTGCACAATGCATCTCAATACTTCGCTGGGCTCGCTTGTTTTTGATCCATCTTAAGTGGATGAGTTGAGGATGACCTCACCGCTGGGACTACCACGGTCACCACAACACCACTCTGGTATTTCTAAGCTTTGTGACGGCCCTTTGAGTCACAACACCAGTAATGCCTCTCTAGCAAGTCAAGTCACCTTGCAGTTCTCCAATAAGGATGCTTAAAGCTATATAACAACATATATATATTGACTAGCATTAATCCAGTATGGATTACCAACCTAATCCACAGTTATTCGCCTAAATCAAGCCCATCAAAACCTCTGTTATTAGATATCATGTTCATATTATGCCATCTTTTAAGCAATCTGACTAACAAAAACACACTGAGTCAAGAGTGCAAGCATTGCCAAACATCCACCTCTCCATGTATTTATGACTGTTTACTTGTGAAAACGTGGTCATATCCACCCCCGACAAACCAGGTGCTGTGGAACGTGTCCGACTGGAGTTAGTCATCCATAAATCAGCAACGAGATGCCGTACTGGTATAGCTACTTCAACCCGCATCCAGACCAGATCTGAAAAGATGCCAGTCAACAACAGTTGCCATGACATCACCAGCCAAACAGAAAAGAGCAACATGAGAACGAGCCGAATCTACCGTTCTCAAAATGGACCGTCATTGATACTAAAACCACTGAGCCTGGGGGGAGAACCTCATAAAACTTGTCAAAAACATGTCGGAGCTGTATTTCATTCTAAAATCAAAAGAAAGAAACAAGAAACATTTTCTTTGAAAGACTAATTTTATATATTTTATATTTTGGACCATTGAGATTTATTTGGACTGTGACATTTTCGCAGCATTTATATTTAAATCGCAATATTAATATTTATTTATGACTTTTGGATCTTAAGACTTGTGTTCTTAATCTTAAAAGCATGGGTGACTATTCTGAATAACTTTGAAAACATGTTTTGAGTAACAAGTATGGATTCATGATTTTTAACCAAATAATTATACACTTAATAATAATTTGTCATTTCTTAGTGTCCAAATTTTAGACTAATAGAATATATTTTGTTTTTAAAATAAAATAAAAATAAGTAAATAAGTAAATAAAATAAAAAAATTCTAAATACTTCAACAGTATATGTGTGTGAGTATATACACACACACACACACACACGTTAAGGATTTTTAGATTCAAATAGGATTTTCTTTTGATGGGGCCAGTTAATTATTTTTTTTTTTTTACTGGGGCCAGTGATTAAAATTGACAATTTTTTTTTACTGGCCCTGCCACAAAAATAAAAAGTTATCTTGTAGCCTTATGAATGAGTAAACAAGATACCACATTTTTACATTAAACTTCACTTTAAATCAGTTACATTTTACAATTCTCACTTCTAATTCCACAGAAAAAAACTACTAGCCTAACAAATATATAGTTTAAAAATGGTTAAAGACAAGTGAGCCGATGGTAAATAAGAACACATTACAAACAACTGCATATAACAAATAAACAGAACAAAGAACCATGCTTTAGGTTTTTAGGTTTGTATGTATTCAGATAGCCTAAAGAAATAAGTAATCAACTCTAGAAAAACATTACATATTCTTCACTGTTTAAAATAAATATAGATAAATCATTGCTACAAAAAGCTACAAAAGGTATTTAGTCAAGAGCAGTGAGTGATTTCTCTCTTTTTTTTAAGGACACTGGTAGAAGCTGGTAAATTAGACGCAGTCACTTTAAAAGACAATGCAAAATGTTACATTTACAGAAAGGCTGTATCAGGATGTGTGCACGTAGATTGATGGGGGAAAAGCTAATTACATTGTGAAACATACAGGCTGAGAAAGGAAAGTTTTGCTCTAAAGTGTCATGAGTTAAAAGCAATGCATTCGTTCTTAATGGACAGAGCTAAATTCCGCTCTTATACTGTTTTAGTGGGTTTCTAGTTTCTCTTATAATTACTGAGCTCAGGATTTCAGTGCAATAAAAATGTCTTGGATCACTGCACATGAGAATCTCAAACTTGGGTGAGATTTACGAGCAGTATAGTCAGTTAAGGGCATGGCCTTCTCTCCCCTCCCCGGATTCAGCTTGTACAGACACACACACACACACACAAACACACCTGAGAGGGCTGACTGGAAACAATGCACACAGGTGAGACCACACAACACTCGCTCAGCCATGGGCAAATGAGAAATGGTTCATTCCCCACACATTCTTCAAACACACACACATAGACTCAGTCAATGTTGTTAAGGCATGCTTGCCTGAGTCACGGTATAATTTGCCAAAAAGAAAGTTTTGTAATTTAAAAGCTGCTGTTTAGAATGTGCATAATCTGCATAACTGTGCTGCACAACATAATATTATCTGAGCTTATGTTATCACATCACTTAACGCTGGCTTTTACTTCACGAGAGAACAAAGAAAGCTAACAGCCACCTGTTTTCAACACTTCAGACTCAAAGTGTAGTGCAAAGGAACAGAGATTTTTTTTACATTTTATTTTATTGAGTGGTTGTCAGGGTGTTTCTAGAAGGATCTGGTTTGGATTTTTAAGTTTCTTAAACGTATTATTATTTGATTTTGATTATTTGATTATTATTTGATATGATTTTTATGAATGATTTTAGAAAGGTAAAAAATATAGTCCACATTATTACTGATATTGCATAAAATATATTTTCATGGAGTTAAAAGATTTTATGCATTTAAATGAGGTCTTTTCTAGAAATAATGATTTACCTGCATTTTAATGCTTTATTTCGCCATGTTTTAAGTCATCTTGAAGCCCCCTTGAAAGTTTGCTCGGGCCCCATGTTGAGAACCACTGGTGTTATTATAGTTACAATGAATTCCATACAAAACTTTAAACGCTTTTTTTAATGTTTCTCTTCTCTTGGATGATCAGAACTTTTACACGCCATAGAAAATGCATTACAGATCACCTTATGAACTCTTATTCTTGTCTTAAAACACTGTAACGGAATACTAAAATGAACTATTTTGTATGACGTAAACATGCAAAGAATGTCTCTGTCCATCAATAGATGGTCTTCTCCTCTACAACTCAGCTGTTCCGCAAGACATGCCAAACACAAAAAAAGAGACCGATACAGCATAGCTCTTTCTGCAAAAAATGAGGGCGACAGATCAGGGATAGAGAGAGTGAGAGAGATGCAAGTAGAATAGGACAGAAGAAAGAAAACCCTGACGCCTACAGCGACACTCCTCAAAAACCTGCTGTTTGTCAAGAACCAAGGCTCTTTCCTCTTCCCTCCACTCCACTAAGAACATGCCACAATACACAGATCTGTCCCATAATCTACAGGGCTACAGCAGCAGTAATGGCTACAGATAAAGAGCGCTGCTGTCCTCAGTGTGTGTCCATGGGGCGGAATATGGGACAGAAGTTTTCTGCACTAATTAATCTGAATAATGGAGCCGAACGTCAGGGGTCTTCTTGATGAGGATGTGTCTACCAGCTTCATTCACAAATACAAAAGGCTTGTGTGTGTACTATATTCTCCCAACGTGCGACGCTGAAGGGAAGGCCTGTTCCTTTAAGAGAAGAACCAACACATGCATCCTCTGCCTTACTGATCACAAGAAGGTTTCGGGTTACAGGTGATCAAATTCCTCAATATCTCCCAGCTGAAAGGCTGTGTCAGAAACCTGAAAAACACTGCATTTGCAAAGAGTATGTGACGATGCACTTTTTCTAACACCGCGTCTACTTTTTTTGAGGAAGCATAACCGACAATTATTTCTGTAGAAAACGGCAGTTATTCAATATTTGCTTGGTTACAATTCACTTTAATTTATTTCTTTACTTTTTGGTAGATCCTTGGACTTGATATTATGGTCTTAAATCATTGACTAAACCAGCAGACTTTGCGTTTGGACAAATAAACACAAAAACAACAACAAAACACAAAAAGTATTCATTTGTTAAGTTGCCCATCACAGAACAAGCAAGCGCAAGCAAATCATGTTTTCTAAAACAATAAAATATTTCCAAAAATATATAAAGTTTCCAATATCCAACCCAAAAGTACTTTTAAATATAAATATCAGTGGTGGTCAGCTTAGTTCCTGCCAATCAAATATAATTACAACACTGAAAATAGAAATATAACTTACAACACTAAAACACATATTTACAACAAAAATATTCATATACCATGGAATTTACATGATGTTCCAAAAATCAGCAATGAATATATGAAATTATCATGGTACATTCCCAAAAAAAACAAACTAACACGACACTACCATGATACATGTCCAAAAAATACATAAAAGCATGGTGCTTTGACATTTACCATGGTACTGAATTACTGTCATATTCATATACCATAGTATTTGCATGGAGCTGCAATGTATGTCAAGGAAAACTATAAGTTACAATGGCACATATCCCAAACTCATGGCATTATCATGGTTCATTTTCAAAAATCATAACACCATATCCAAAACATCATGATACAAGGGTACTTTGATATATACCATGGCAAACGATTGTATGATTCATATACTACTGTACTTGCATGGTGCTCTAAGGTACTTCAAAGAACACCATAGAATAACCAAGGCACGCATCCAATGAACCATGACAAGGCCAAGATGCTTCTCCAAAAACCCTAATAATATCATATCATAACATGATAACACAAGGGTCCTTGGATACACACCATGACACCGGATGATTATCATATTCATACAACTTGTGGCGTGAAATTATCATAGAACATGACCAAAACCCAGTGGTGCTACCCTGGTGCCATGCTCAAAACCATGGTAATACGATGGTACTCTGTTGATGGAAGATCTCCAGGAGCACGACTGGTCACTAATGAAGTCCTCATCGTTGTATAAACATCATTTATGCACCAGATAGAGGATTCTTACCGAGGTATTTGATGTCGAAGCCGTGCGGTGGTTTGAGGGACCTCCTCATCCAAGCCTCCCTCAACACCTCCAGGTGATCCTCCTTGCCCTGGATCAGCAACACATGCTCGTCTATCCAGCCCAGGAAGAAGGTCTCGGCTATGGCATCGGCCACCATCTTATTCCAGAAATATTTCATGTTCAGTGATTTGAAGTCGGCGAATATCTCGTAGCCGGTGTGATGGCGCGGCGGCTCTTCGCTCTCCGTCACCCCGGGCGCGTCCTCCGCCACGACGCGCGACAGCACGATGGCCAGAGAGTGCGGCGCGATCTGCAGGAAAGGCTCCATTGATCCTCTCGAAGATGCTTCGTTAGACTCGACGCATTCCACGCGCGTGGAAGCGCAAATAAGGCGATAGATTGATTGTTAGACTGGTTGAGCACGCGCCCGCAAACAGACAAAGAGCGCGTTTGCGCGTTAGTTCATTTGACCTGCCTGTATAATGTGATGCAATTATTGTAATAAAAGAACATTATGGTGATATAGAAAGATCAGATCATTATTATTCCAAACAAAGGCTTGGATAAATGCGAAATGTCATTTTAAGCGTAAAGCGCGCAGGTGATCATGTTATTCTCCGCTGAAATCGCCGCATATTATCCATTCCTCACCTTGATCAGAGACAACGGACTGAAAATAATGACATCCAATTCCAGCAGGGAAGCGGGATGGAGAAAAACATTACCATAACGTCCCTGGATGAAAAATACGTTTGAGTCAAAAGCAAAGATGAGATTTCTCGTGTTATGTTTTTCCTCGTCGAGATGCGGTGGGTCCCTGCAGGCCGGTGCGTGACGATGCCTGTGTGGTTCACGGTGTGTAAAGCAGGTTATTACCTTGAAGCTCCCGCAGCTCAGATAGTGATGCCCTCTAACGGCGGAGGAGAGGTACTGCAGGCGCAATCCCTGGTCAAAATGATGGTCAAAAATAAAGATTCTGTAAGAGTCATTTACTCACCTTCATACCGTTAAAAAACCCGTTTGGAGTTTTTTTTTCGTTCAACGAAACACAAAATAAGTTTAATAACGCCCCCCCCCCCCCCAAAGCAGTGGCAGTGAGTGACTGAAGATGTAGTAAAGCATGTAGTAAAGCTTCAAAAAGAATACAAAATAAAAGTGGTCACCTCGACAAGTGTGACATATTCCAAGTTGGCTGAAGTCATATGACAGTTTTGTGTGACAAGCTGACCTTAAAGGGGGCCTTAATTTTGGGAAGCTTAACATTTATTAAATTTAATCACTTTATTATTATTGATAATATTAATAATTAATATTATTATTATTGTAAATTCCTGACAACTATTTATGTCGAATTTCGCATTTTTCTTGTTGACATGTCAGTTAACATTTACAACACTGTGCTGTTTGAAAATATATTTTAAGTGAATATGCACATTCACTCTTTGCCAGAAGGTGGCGCTCGTGGAGCAGCAGAAATATAACCTTTATATAATAAAGTAAACACTAGGTTATTGCAGGCATCGTACTGAGGTAATATTTAAAAAATAAAAAAGCCATCAAAACTTTCCTGGCCAAAATGCGAATGTACAGGTATTTGATTTGAACACCATAAATTACACAAAATATCAATTATTCATAGTAGATTGATATAATAATTTGGCAAGTTGACAAATGTGGGCTATTTGGTGGTTGCCAACTGCGTTTTTATTTTGAAACATACCATGCTCGCGTTTAATTAATTAATTTAAAAAGATATGTACACAGAATGTCTTTCCATCCTAAATAAATAGTATGTGGGATTAAAATAAGTGTGTCCCTTATTATTTTCACAATACATTGCGCCTTGGCTCGGCTTGACTCGGTTCAGACGGTTCAGACATCAGTTCAGAACTACAAACACCAATTTAAAAGCATAAAGAACTACAAACATATGGCGGATATTTTATTTCATTTAGGATGAAAACAGTGACTGACAGGCCAATTAACAGTGACAGAGATAAAAACGCAATTGAAGGTGATAGATAGTATGTCCCAAAACTTGCGTACTCTACTACTACACACTCAAAAACGTGTACTGTTTTTCTTGAACAAAAGAGCACATCGTACTTTAAGCACGTCGTTCACGAAGAAGAATCGACGAGCTGTAGCTACCTGGCTCTGTAGTTTGACCTACACAAAAGTAGAACAGTTAATGGAAATCCTTTATAGCCTACATTAACTCCGATTTAAGGGAAATTTCACTTCCACAGCTTTTAACTTAACTGTTACAGCAACATTATTTATCTGAGGTTGCAACTTGCTTCCCACTCACCATCACAAATTACTCTATTGCAGCAAATTGGATAAGAAAAAAATTCTAGACATCCGGACAACATTTTCAATGCAATTTTAGCCTCCAGACTGGAGAGAATCACTGTTACTACCACACGATATCTGATACAGCAAGAAGAGTTAGGGATGACATTTTAAAGGGTTTGTTCTGTTTTAATCAGGCTCAGACATGTAAACATGTCTCTGCTGTGCTATTTGCTTCTCTTGTTTCATAATAGCCACAGGTGGTGTGTAATTTAATGCTTTAGTATGAAGATGGTGAACATGTTGCTCACCTGCCAGAGGATATTAAACTTGCCTGCTGACTCCACAACGGTCTCCCATTAACTCAATCCACAATCAAACAAACGTTCTGTGTATATCTGTTTATAAAAAAGTATTTTTTTTTAAATAAATAAAATTGTGTAAAAAAAATAAAATAAAAAATGTCCAGGTCATAATTTATCTGATTACTATGATTTTATATATATATATATATATATATATATATATATATATATATATATATATGTATATATGTATATATGTATATATATATATATATATGTATATATATATATATGTATATATGTATATATATATATATGTATATATATATATATGTATATATATATATATATATATATATATATATATATATATAAAAACGTATATATATACAAGTTAGAAGTTAGAATGATCTATTTATATATATTCTATATTTTAGTAATGTGCCTTAGTTTAGTTTTTTTCTCCATTATGCTAAGAAGAATTTGGAGGCAAGAGTTGCTTAAAATATTATAAAAAAAAAAAAAAAAAAAAAATGGCCTTGACAGCTTAACAGGATTTGTGACATTCACCCAAACAGAAATCTAATCCCCAAAATCGTAAACATTTGAGGCCCTGCTAACAGACACATTGTCAATGTATATTATTAATTCTCTGGTGATGTTCATTTTCCATGCCAATAAAGCTCTCGTGAATCTTATAACCATAATTTAACAGATTTAGACAGACTTCAAGCAATCTGGGCTTTCTTGCACTGACAATGTTTCAGGCAGTCATTTCCTCCTCCTGTCAAACAAACTCTCATACACGTACACATAATTGTAAGGTAATATGTTAAATGGAAGCCAACGAGTGTTAGATGACTGAAAAACCAAGTAGCACGTAGCCTGGTTTGTTTCCAAGTTTGGGAGGATATGGGAACAAAGACTTGTCACCTAGGATTCAAAATCAAACTCTGATACCCGTTTTTCTTTGTAGGAACCCAACAGGTTTGTATTGTACAGGCAATGTATTTCTCAGAAATGTGAAGTAGTCTACAGAGTAAATTGACAGTTTTAGGGAAAACTTCTCCTCAAAATTAAATTCTATAATACGGGTGAAAAAAAGCAACTGCACAAACCTCTATTGTGTCTGGTGAACCCGACTCTGAACTAAGCTTTATCTGAAACCAGCTGAGAAGTGCTCTGGATTCTGTTCAGGATCAACTTTCCTCTTCCCTCCATAAGTCAAACATCCTGGAGCAATGTATGCAATTAGTATTTTTCTTATGTTTCTCGATGACACTTTCTTAATATCCACAGTATTAAGACAGAATTAATGAAGGCTTGTGTCATTTAAAACAATTGAAAAGTATAAATCAAATATAAAAACCTTGTACAGTGTGTGCAAATGGTGAAATGCTCTACATTTTTGGCCAATCACAGAGCATCTCTTTAGAGACAAAAGCCACAACAACCAACAGCTTCATGACAATGAAGCTAAAGAGTTTATTCAGCAGCTAGTGCTATGTCAGTTTAATGATTTCTAACATTTAGCAGTTATGCAGTTTTAGTTACAAGGTCATTTTCCTAAACATTTTAGAGAACCAAAGCGCTGTAGATGAAATCTGTTATTTAAAATCCAAACCTCTTTCAAGCATCATTTTAGCCTTAACAAGCAACAATCTAGACAACAAATGATTAATAGAAATCCCTAATATTTAATTCGCAAATTCAAATCATTAAGATGTAAACGTGTTCTCCAAGGAATGTTCAGCCTTCATCCTGCAGCGGTAACCATGACGACGCTTCCGAGTTGGGAGATGTGCTCCTCTCTTCCTCACGCTGCTTCGATGGACGTGTCTCCATTTCTGCCCTGAGGCTGAGGAATCAGAATAGACATGACACTTGAAACATTCTCACACAAAATGGCTTTTAGTTCGACCTTGAATCGAACTGGTCACACATACAGGATGCTTAGCTCAATTCTGATTGGTACACAACATTATCTTACATCAAGATTCATATGATGGCATGTCTAAAACAAATTACCTTGACGAAGATGCGTGAAGGCAGGAAGCGACGTAGCAGTTGACTGGAGATGTTTGGAAAGCGCAGCAGGTTGATGTTGAGCTGAGGGAGGACTTGATATCCCGCCATCAGAGGATAGAAATTATACAACATCTCCTGTTCCGCACCGGGCAAAATCCTCATTCGCACCTGCTCACAGACGATCTCGTGAGTGAACGAGTGGCAGACATTTTTCAGGGGTTGTGGATTTGTTGATAATCAGTGTGTATAAAGAGGAACAACCACATTTTTATTTTCCTTGATCTTGTTGGGTTACTCTTCTAAAAAGATTTAGCTTCACTCACTGTACAGCTTTCAGACGCCCTTAGACTACAGTAAGTGTGAGTGAATTTCCTCTGGATGTGCTTTTCCATTAGTTTGTATTAAAATACATTAAAAGTTGATTTATTATTGAAATAAAAACACACCCAAAAGCTCTAGAATATACATTCAGATATTCATTTAGTTTAGTATTCATCAAATAACATTTATGTCAAAGAAACGAAGCACCTTCTGCACTGACCTGTTTGAGTCCACTGAACATAAATGCATCGCTGGGCTCCACGCCGATCTCGACATCCTGAACCAGCCCGGTTCGATTCTCCAGATGGTACCGGACAGGTAAAGACTCGCGCACACGACCAAACGATGGCAGCTCTAGAACAAGAGAGAGTAAAGACCTGATCACTCCAAGAGCAATAACAACAACAACTGTAACTATCATGGTAACGCAGTTGGTGCATCCTCACTGAACAATGTTTATTCTAAGCTTACAGATGCTTTTGGGTATATGAGACGAGAGGAGTTGGGAGATTCGGTCACTCCACTTAGAGGATTTACTTTTGAAGATGAATTTTATTCATACTTTGTTGGAGTCTCATTTTCAGATTTTACTGTTCTTGAGGCATTTACACAGCTTTAAACAGCAGATGTCCTCAGCATGCTACATTTCAGAGTTTAGCTCCAACTCTAATCAACAAACACATGAACAAACTTCCAGGCAAGTTGGAGCTAAACTCTCCAGGGCCGAGTTTGGTGATCCCTGATCTAAACATTGAAACCAGCTAGTGTAATCCATCTGATCTAACAGTGAATTCAGCTATGTCAATGTAGTGGAATAAAAACAACACCTAGTCTTTTTCACTGCAACAGAGGACGACCTGAGGTCATTTTTTGTTTTATGTTACACTGTTTGCTGTGTAGAGCTTCTCCACAATGACTTTTTGAAGCAAAGCCCTTCAAATTGTAATCAATTCTGTGTAGCTGTCAGCATTTTATAGTTAAGAAGCAGAAAAACATTTTTCTGAAAGTGATCCCAACTTCATTCCTCTATATGTTTATAGTTGTGGTGTGAACTGCATTATTCTCTTTAGTTGTATTTATCATTATCATTCTTGGTGTGAACGGGCCTCAAGAAAGGACGGACAGAATGAATTGCAAGACAGCAACTAAAATGCAGTGAATAAAACAGATAAAGCACAAAAGACTGTCTCAGATGATTCAATCTATGTTACTGATTTGACTAGAAACAGATTTACCTGCATGGACATAGAGTGGAATATTCTCCACCATCACATGTGGCAGAATAACGACCGTTCTCACAACCGATGTCTCAGCAAAGGCTGACTTTCTGGATTAAGAAAAAGGTTATACAGGAAATGAAAAACTGTGTGCTTTCATAATTTGTTACAGAGCATTTATTTAAGCAAATTCAGAATTTACACACTTTCCCATTCTTTATGAAAATATCTCTTAAGATAATAGCATGAGGAAAGGAAAGTCATCACTTAGATCTAATATACAGGGTAAAAGTGGGAATGTGACGAGTGCCGTCACCTCTTCCAGGAGATGAAGTAGTGTCCGGAGGCCACAGTGCTGGTGCCGTTCTGAACAGGAGGGCATTTGAGCAGGAAACACTCACTAGCACATTCGCTGGTCTGCAGCGTGACTGGACAAACAACAGAAATGAATCAAAATCAGGCCCTAAATATTTGCTGAAATGCCAGAAGTAAAGTTGTCCCACCTCCTTCTACTTGACTCTGGGGCTGATCGATGGCAGTCATACTGGAGGCCAACTGCACTTCACTGTTCACCAGCTCGATCGGCCACGGAGACGCACTCAAAATATCCATCATCAGCAAGAACGGGATGTCCACATACACACGCTCCAAATGCTCAAACTGACACACACAGTACAATTTAAAACCATAAAATCTTCATGCATATCTAAAAGCACACAGTTGCATTTAGCAGATTAGAGCTGGTTGATATTATATTTGACATTTTGCGATGATATGCATATGCAGATAATGTTTGACATATATATCCAACTGTACAAAGCCAAACACTGATTTAGGCACATCACGCATGCTGCACACTTACTGGCTCACTGACGTTGACGAGATTAACCCCTAAGGTATTGAGTTTTGGTACCGAACAACAAGACATTTTTTGATACTTGATGGTATCGAGGCAATTCGGTCGGTGCCTAAAAAAGTATCAAACTCGATACCCAGCCCTACTAATGTATCACTCAAGTGTACAGGGAGGGCAGCTCTTACCTTACTGGACACAAACTTCATAGCCACTTCAAAAGGAACGACCGTTTCTAATGTAAAGGTTTCATCCTGCAGGTGAAGAATCATATAATGATTATAAACATGTTTAAGGACATTTGTATGGGTTTTGATGACAAGGTGTTAGGATTCTGCATACTTTGTGACACTTGCAAGCGATGTCCTTGCCCTCGACCGTGGCACTCACAGAATAGGCCACGTGAAACAGTAATACTCTGGATCCAGTGCTCACGCAGTGGATATACAGGGGCTTCACAATCTGACACACAAGAAAACATGTACACAACATTTTACTGAAGTCAAGATCAGCTGACAATCACTTTTACATCAACTGAATCTGAAAAGGTGGAGTACCTTCTGTCCAGGTTGCAGATCTCCGAGGGGAATGTCAGGAAGCAGGGCAGGGTGAGAATCATCACACACCTCAGAGCCGTTTAGTGTGATTTGGGTGGACTGTGTGAGATTGGCATCCTGACCTAATTGAAACAATAGAAATATAAAATAAACTCACAAAATTAATTAACGTTCAGAAGTTTACGGTTGGTAAGATTTTTTTTTAAAAATACTTTTATTTAGCAAGAACACATTACATTGATACGTGTAGTGTGGTTTACACAATAATATTGTGTAGCACAAGTGTTCAACATGGATAATAACAGAAATGTTTCTTAAGCAGCCTCTCAGCGTATTAGAATGATTTCTGAAAGATCCTGTGACTCTGAAGACTGGAGTAATGATGCTGAAAATTCATGACATGAAAAAGAAAATCGAGATTTTAAATTGAAACAATATATCACATTATTACTTTTATCAAATGATCGCAGCCCTGTTGAGCATAAAAGACCAACCCCAAACTTTTGAATGATAGGACTCGCACTCAAGCCACTTAGTATTTCTGCATAGTTTACAAAATATACTGGTCCGGGTTATTAACATTTGAGTTACTGTTAGTTAGGGATGGGATGTGGGTATGGATGATACCTCAAATCATGTGTTTTGAGAGGCATGCTATTACATTTGTAAGCAATCAGACTTTCCTTTATTTTAGTTTCACTAAAATGTAAAAACCACCTTCTAAAACAAAGTGAGATTTTTGTTCCAGACAACACAGTGAGCAGTCCCTCCAGGATTTCACGATTTTTATTTTTATTTTTGCGATTTTTGCAATCAAAATGACTTTTTTTTATATTTGCTGCGGCTTTTCTCAAAATTTGCTTAATTGTTTATTTTTTTGCAGTGAAAATATACCACAGACGTTTATCAGAGTACACAGCAGATGATTCCCAGATCTTTAGCAGACGTCTTACACATGTAATAAATATATAACATTTGATAAAATGTACTTTTATTACAGTCATTCATAATGTTCTAAATATAAATTAATACAAAAATATATAGGCTATATTAGGGTGTGGAAATGACCTATAAGTACTGTACTTCTCTCCAGCCATCTACTAGCGGTCATTTAATATCTTTTTTATTTTTCAATAAGTGTTTCCTTTCCTACATTCTGAAACTTTTCGTTTTATACATGGGGGAAACCTATTAAGGATGAACAAATATTGTCACATTAAAAATAACTTTCAAATTCGGTAATACTTAAATCATTGAAGTGCAGAGAAAAGTTGAGTGACACATTTAAAATCACACCATTTCTGCCACAAGTTGTCCCTGCAGTTAAATCCATGGTTAATGGTGGAGATTTGTGTTTATTGAACAATGTTTTTCCTGGTTTCCACATCAGTGGTGTTTGTTCTGATATCAAGTTTAACAGAATTCTTCGCTGAATTGGATTGTTTCTCACAAGATTTCACAGAGATGTTATTGATTCTGTGGGGAATTGGACTGCTTTCTTCACTGTATTTCCCAGCGCTGTGTATAACGGTGTTGCGGCTCCGGCTCAAGCGGATATCGTTAAATGCAGCCCGAACTAGTAGCGTAGATTCGTTCCGCTTTCGGTTTGTTTATCCAAATCTCTTTTAAATCGGTCTTGATGAGAACGCAAGGCCTTTTTTTGACTGAATGCACATCGCGATGACATCACGAGAAGCTTCTAAGCCCAAATTATGTGGAAAATTGTGGCAATTACAAAAATTTGCAATCTTTTGCGAAAGAGTTTGCTTGATTTTGTGATAAATTCAGTGATTGCAAAATCCTGGATGGACTGGTAAGTACTGTACCTGGTTTGAGGCCTGCAGTAAGTTTGATGTCTTTTGCCACGGTGTCCTCCTCCGACTGGATGGTAACGATCATACAGTACATCTCATTGGTCAGTGCTGGAGGCTCATGAGTCAGCTGTACAGATATTTTGGGCACTCTGGAGATGATCCTACAAACCATAATGGGAAGGAACACATTGCGGTTTTATGTATTTTATAATTTCAAAATCCAAAAGGGAGTGCTTCTAGGAATATGTATTAAGAAATTAAATAGGGTCTATATTGATTTCAAGTCGACTAAATACCATATTTTCCGGACTATAAGTTGCATTTATTAGACCCAAGAACCAAGAGAAAACCTCACCGTCTACAGTAGACGATAATGTTTTCTATTAGTTAATTTCTCCTGGTTCATGTCAAATTAATTTAGATAAATAAGTCGCACCTGACTATAAGTCGCAGGACCAGCCAAACTATGAAAAAAAGTGTGACTTATAGTCTGGAAAATACTGTATTTCTGTACTGACAGGGAAATGAAAAATTTATTGGTTTTTAATATATATATACACATTTTTTTTTTTTTTACTTACATAGTGCTTGACTGTATAGTAACTGCATCCCAATCCAGCTGCTGTTCTGGGAGGCGTGTCCTCCTCTTAAAGGAGCGGGATGCCTGCAAAGTATCATGGGAAGAGGCAGCATCCCCCCAGCCCCCCCTCCAGCTCAGATAGACGTAGCGGCCCGTCTCTCTGCCTAACATGAGCCCCACACTCGTGATCTGAAAGATAAATACAGACAAAAATGAAACAAAACATACAATGTGAGTGGTTGCGAAAACACTGAATTGGTTGACATGAAATGAATGAAAAAATATATATTTCACCTCAATCTTCTTTCCAACATCTTCCGTTTTAGCTACAAATTTGAAGCAGTATTTGCGGGTTTTGCCGGGGACGAGACACATGTTCTCCTGGGTAGAGGGTTCTAGAATATCCTTCTCTTTAGAGGCGTCCTCTAGCAAACAGTACTGGTTATACTCCTGCAATTCAAACACAGTCATCAAGAACATAGCCAAATGTCATAGAGGTGTGTGTGTGTGTGTGTTAGGTGTGCTGTACCTGGTTGCTGAGGCTGATACACAGTTTTGAGAACCGCAGAGGATGTGGGCAGTCAGCTCTCACATAAACATGCAGCTGGACAGGCTCATCTATGTGGAAACTAGGGTACAGGAACTTGGCTTTGCACTGAACTGAGAGGAGGACATGAAAATAAACATACATATATATATTAGGGCTGTCAAATGATTAAAATTTTTAATCAAAATAATCAGAATTTTCAGTGGATTAATCAGGATTAATCACTATTTGCAATTACATCTGAATCCTAACCATTTTTTTCTGAAATGCATACCAAAAGATAAATAACAGGACACAGATACATAATTTTCATGTGTTGATTCATCAATATGTGGTTATTTTTTTCTGAATTTCAAAAGTTTAACATTTACTTAGATCAAATTTACCTGAGCACTATATCAAACCATGCCATTTAACTACAGATAGTGTAAGAGTTTTAGGTGAACCAGTGGTTAAATATAGCCACATATCTATGAAATTATGCATAGAGAAACTCGAAAGAATGAACTCAGAAACACAAACATGCGCCACCATCACATAAGCAGCACTCTTGTTTTTGGGAGGTGTTCATTCGCTCTGCAACAAAACTTTAGGATCGATATTTTCACGTTCTGAAGGCTTCAAGTGCCAGTAAAACCAAGTAAAAATGCAAATGCTTTTTCAAACAGCTGTAATTTTCTCTGCATTGCATGCAGGCGTTCTGCGCATGCGCAGTGTGAAACACAGGACGCTATAACAGGAAGAAGCTCCAGCGTATCAACTACCAAAGTCGTCTCTGTTTATCGAGCTTGGCTTGAATGTATTTGAGAGTAACTGGGGTAAAACCTTAAGCTTCTTCTGTGTTTTCTCCGTTTTTTACTATCTTGAGAATTCAGAGATCGACGAGACTTTCCTGACCTGAATAATTTGTCACACTGCGCATGCGTGAAATGCGTTAAAAAATTTGACGTAATTAACGACAAACAACTAATTAACGTCGTTAACGCGCTATTTTTGACAGCCTTAATATATATATGTATATATATATATGCTTTCATTCATATATATGACATCTTTCAAAACATATACAAAGATGCATCCACTACTGCACTATTATCTTACTGCTGATTCAATTATTGCTCCTAGTCTAGTTCTTTATCAGATCCTTTAGACTAAGACAAAACAACAAACAGAATTAAATCCCATTCAGTCACAAGAACCATCAATGATGTCAAACTTGTTTTAAACGTTTGCCTTTATATTAAATGAAAAAAATAAAATAAATTGAACAACGTGAGGATAAGTTCATTTTTAGTTGAATTTTTTTTTGGGAAAACCATATCTTTAAATGTAGGGATTATGGATAGGAATGTAGTTATGCAAGTCTCAAATCGATGATTATGATCGATCAGCCCAAGGCTGGAAAGTGAATATTCTTTGAGTCCTCACCAAAGGGCACATAGTCCTGGACCTCAATGGTGAACTCATTATTGCCAGCCAGAGAGATGCGGTCACTCCACAGAGACTGAGCCGTCTTCACAGAGGCCAGGTCACAGTCCGGTTCAGGCTCTGGGACTTCATTCTGACAATCACAAAAGAAAAGGTCAACTTTATAAACACTACATCTCAATCTACAGCAGAACTTCCAGAATTTTAAGTATGAAATACATAAATGGGATTCCTTTCAGCTGTATCACTCCATGCGTACCATGAGCACTTTAATTAGATTCTTCTCAATCCTGGACTTCTGCTCTTCAGGGAGGATTGAGGCTAAACACACAAATATACACCTGTTAACGTCGAAACTTTTAATTGAAGTGAAGCTGAGAGGCAGTACATGGTGTTCACGAACCTCTGCCCACGAGCTCCATTGAGTAGGTGATGTAGTCTTTCACTTGACCCATGAGGTAGGAGCACTTCAAAGCCGTGCAAAGGATAGACGTCAGCAGAGACCACCAGCGCTCCGTACGATAGTCACACATCACATAATCCAACAGTCTGGGGAGACAGTTTTATGTACAGTTTTATGTACTAAACAGTTACAAACTTATTTTAGAAAATCCTGCTGCGAGCCATTGACACAAGCAAAGCTCAATTTAAATAGGTCAAACGTACAGTATACTGAAGTTAACTCACTTTAATGCTTTGGTGTAGTCTTTTGCATGATAATATTCCTCTCCCATCTGAACCACTGCAGAGGGAGACAGAAAAAAAGAGAGAGCAAAAATTTTATTGATTTATTATGAAATTAAACAAAAACTGAAAATCTGGCTGATGAATGTGCATGATTTTGGACTAACTGAGATGGCTCTTCATTCGTGGACACTTGTACTTCTTAAATTGGGCGACAGCATTACTGAGGAGAGCAATGGTCAGCTCCTGACATCACAAACACATGCATACAAGCATTAGGAGAGAAAATCTGTTGTTTGTTTTTTCTGGTCCTTAAACAAGACACTTAATTTCAATTTCACAAATGAAAGCCAAACTTATAACGTATAATGCAATAACATGCAAGAAAATGCAGATATTTAAAGTCCCACCGAATGAAGCACGTCTCTCTCTTTAACTTGAAGAGCAAGGATGCCTTGTTTCTCCTTCTCAGAATCAGGAGGATCTATGCCTGAGGGTTAAAGGTCACCGAATCAAAAATAAGACTTCATAACACCTGGGCAGGTCTGTAAATCACAAGCTTTATATGTATACATGATAAAAACAACTCATGCCATTTTACTGTATTTTTAATCTCACTACTGTTTTTGGTTTTATGTAATTCGACCATAACAATTTGAAAATGACAAAAAAAAACATTTCATAACATTTCAAAAATGATACTTCGCAAAAAGAAAAGGATATTGAATTGATATTGACTTAGGAAAAAATCTTATCAGTACATTTTTGCAGTATAATATAATGTAATATGCAACATTACTTTTCTCGTATGGGCACATATTGAATATTACTCACTCTGATGTCCCTGTCTCCAAGCTCTCTGTCCATAAAAGTCTAGAGCTCCTGAGGTTGTCTCTAATGGGTCGGCTGAAGGGTAACCCACACCTGGCTAGAACAAGAACAACGGGAGATTTTGCAACACAAACTAAAATAAATGCAGATAACATTAAAGATGCATTGCACTGTGGGTAACAGTACCTCATGGCTACAGAGCTGCCCGGCTTGCTGCTTGCGCTCCTGCGCATAGTAAGCAGCCTGTTGATAGTAGAACCCTGGGTTCTGCGTCTGAATAGCGGTGAGGCCCAGTTTAATGGCCTCATCGAACAGATCACCAAACGACTGAAACCTACAGACAAAAATGTATATAATATTCTAAACTTTCCTTGTTTCTCTATGTGTAAGATAAGTATTAGGTTTGTTGAGCAACATGCACAGAAAACGTTACGCAATGAGACAGTTGGTTTTCTGGTTTTGTTTTTCTTACCTTGTTATACCTTAATATGTCTGTTACATTTTAGACCATTATAGTTATTACTCAACACATACATTTTCTTCATGTATGTGAAGAAAATGTGAGTGGTGCTTGCCATAGGAAGCAGGCGACTGCAGAGTAAGCCGAGATACGGCTGGTTTTAAATGCTTGCTAGGGCTTGGCTACATAGTTGCCAGTGTGATATTTACATTTATTACATTTCCATTCTGAGTGAAAATAGCCCACTCCCTTGACTCTACACTGTTTTGATCCAGACATACGGTATCTCACTCTTTTTAAATGTAAGTATATGGTTAAAGTTGCTAATAACAATAATAATAATAATGCACCACATTTTATGAAAAATAATGGAAAGGACATCAGCTAACCGGAAAAACATGGCATCAATATGAGAACAACAACAACAACAACAACATTACTAATCACTTTGTCAAAGTATGACTGAAACACAAATATTTTTTTAAATCTGGAATTAAACGGTTTTAAAATCTTCTTTTGTCCCAGAACATGAAATAAATATATTGCAGGGCTGAATCTTACTGTTTGGACATCCATGCGGTGTGTTCAAACGCCAGCTCAGCGCTACCGATCTTCTTCTTGCACAGGTCGATGTGTTTGCGGAACTGAGCGATGGCATCCAGCGGTGTGTTATGCTGAAAGCACAGTCTGCAGATCTGCGAGAGAAGACCAACATCAGACACCCGATTAAGAGATCAACACTCTGAACAATGAAAATGCAACTGAACATGACAGTGCTATTTAATAGATAATGAGAACAGGAAATGATCTCAGGCCAGTTTCCTGTGTTGTGTTTACAGCTGTTTAGATGACACCTCATACTGGCAGTGTTTCAAAAACTAGGGTTACTATTAACTAAGACTAAAACCATAAAAAATATTATAATGATAAACAATATACTTAAATAATACTGCTCAAAACAATATGGAAGCGCCATTTACACGTTCCTTAGAAAACATCTAAAAATCTAGTTCACCTTGTAGTTGATGAATCCAGCCATGGTTTTGATTTCAAGCATGTTGGTTTCATGAGCTCGGAGTTCTTGAACGAGGCTATAAGCAGTCCTGTAATATCTGTAAGGCAGCACATGAAATATGTGTTAGTTCTTACAAATAAATTCAAAATAGCAATGTCACAATTCCTGTTAACAGCACTTACTTGAGGGCGTTCTGAGTGTCCTGCTTTAGTTCACTGAAGAAGCCCATTTTAAACTGGTGTCTGACAAAGAGCAACTAGAATTCAAAGCATTCAAATGTTACTATGGTGCAAGCTAGAATTTTTCACATTTAACAGATGACTAATAAACAAAGAACCACAATAAAACAATAAGTTGCTAATTACTTATTTATAATCATGCAAGTGCAAGCCAAGTTCTTCAAGTAGGCTATGCATTCAAAAGATGCTGAGAACTGCGTTCCTAAATTGATTTCTTTACATTTCTTGCTTTTCACAGTCATTGTAATGCCTTGTTTTGAGTGTCAGGAACTTCACATGCTTGCACAAAGATTAAAAGGTCATTTTGAAGGAATCCAGGTTTCTAGAATTGCATTTGGGCTCCTGGTTACCTGGTGTGTAGTTTTATTGAGGAACTCCTTGTGAGATTTCACTCTCCTGATCTCATTATAGTAGTAGGTCTGTGCATGTTCGTAGAATGCATTTTCCAACCTGCAGGCATACAAATACAAAACTGAAAGGTGTGAAGATGCAAGTCAGCAGCATCAACCTTATTTTTCACATAAAAAAAAAAAAACTTGAACGTGTGAGGTTCTGGTGTCATCTGCTTCAAGTTGTTTTAGTTGTACAAAATCAGTCTGTTATGCTGCTTGAAATCGCAAACTTAAATATTTCTTAACATTTTATTTTCAATTATTATGGTATTTATAAATACATTGCTTTGTAGTGCAAATAGTTTTACGGTTTACAGAAGCTTGTTATTCTTCTAGTTATTTAGCTATCCCAGTAAATTAATCAGAAGTCTCACACATTCACAGAAAACAGCTTACATCCACGTTGATAAATAAAAGCAAACACTAAGTAAATATTAAATAAATATTAGTTCTGCATATTTGTTATTGGATACTAAAATATACAAATATTCATTATTGATTATTATTTTGTTTAAAAAAACACTACAACAATAACAAAAACAACAACAGCTGATCTCTTCTAGCAACCCAGAAAAAGTCATTTTTTACTTTATCATATACAAAGATAGCTCTGATTGGTCATTCAGGCATAATGAACACTCTCTACATCAAGAGACTCTAACCTAATGATGTATCCCACCAGGTGGTCAGTATGGGGCAGGACAAACAGGGATTTCCCAGAAAGGTCACAGGCACCACACAGAGCAGAAGCCCTCTCAGATGCCACCAGATCTTCACCTGAGACACAACCACATATTCACCCATCAACATCTACCCAAGCCATACTGAAGTTCCAGAAACAGGGATTTCAGTTTTGTGATACCTGGTGGGAGAGGAGTTTTCTTCTGTATCAAAACAACAGCGACCTTCGTGTTTCTTCCTTGTAAACTTGTCCTGTGAGAAATAAATATATCTCAGAGCAGAAAACAACAACAACAAAAAATACCTTTTCGGATTTGTCCTAATATCTATTCAGTTAGGAGTTTTGGGTTCTGTCACAAAATTAACCAATGCATTTCTATCTTCCTGTGATATTTATATATTATTAACAAACTATCATAACTTTAACTAATAATTTGAATTAGCTTTTATTTTATTTTTTTCAATTTTAGTTTAAGTAACTTTTATATGTGCTTTACAGTGCTAAAATGTAATTTATTTGTTTTAATAATATTTTTTGTCTTTAATTTTTCTTTTCTATTTTCTTTTCATTTTTTATTTCAGTTTACTTTTTTTAAGTTTATGTCTTTCATCTAATATTTATTAGATGGGGCCGAGGGACGTGGGAGGAGCGAGGCCGGTGGAGTGATTGGAGATGAGTGAAATCTGCTCTACCCACCGTTTCGAGGCCCACGGAGGAGATGGAAGGATATAAAACTGGAGCGACGACAGTGAAGGACGAGAGAGGACCAGGCCTGGGCTTTAGTTTATGTTTTGCTTTTTATTTGTGCGCATCAGTCGTCCGTGAGGGGCTGATGCACTGTTTTGTGTTTATTTTGCAATTATTAAAGTTTCGTTTTGATTGTCCACCGGTTCCCGCCTCCTCCTTCCCGTAGTTATGGAGTTTATATTATTACACAAACATTGTGACCTTTTCATAGAACTATACCTGACAATTTCCACTTTGGTTGCACATTCTGATTGCTTTTCTTTCCACTGTGGATCGTCCCAGTCCAGCTCATGAAACAGCACAACCAGTGCAGGAACCAGGTTGAGATGTTTATTCATCCAGCCTGTCTTCAATATACCTTTAGGGATGTACCACTCATATGATGTTCTCTTAACATAGAAAATAAAGCGTGTTAGTAAACTGACACAGTCACACAACAGCCCGTTACCCTCCAGAGTTAAAATAATGTTTCATAAGGAGCATGTCTGATTATCTTTAGAAGGTTTCTTAGCTCTTTTGTCTCACCTTGGTTCTGCACTTTGGATACTCGTGGTCTCCCGCCAGAACTTTGAAAGAGATGGGCACTCGGTCTGCCCGCCGGTTGGTACAGAAGGCATCCCATATGGCTCTGTGGATGGCATTGTAAACTACATCCAGTCCTGTCAGAGCCACAAAGGCCATGGGCCTGCAGCACAGCTCTGGGGGAAGATCCCATTGAGCTGGACTCATGATGCCGGCAAACCTGACCAAAACAACTCAATTTAGACTGAACACATCAGGGGTCAATACAGTATGCAATCCTAGGACACATCTTTCATTTGATATGGGTTGTACATTGGAGATAGCTGACCATGGTTTATGGTGAATCATCCTGCAGACAGTGCTCAACGACATACCGACAGATACACATCAAAGTCTTTTCTTAAATATGTGATAAAGCTAATGACGTTTTTGCAGCAAATCGTCAAAGGATAAACCACAAAGCATTTGATTCCTTCTGTTGTCACCCGTGACAGCTGATGCTAAAGCTAACGCTCAGTAACAGCCTGTTAAACAGCATTAATATGCCCAGCGCTGTCATTTATAACAGATAAGTTAACGTTAAATATTAGTCTATGAGCCGGGAGGTATTTACCTTTAGTTTCAAGTAGTGTTTTGCTCGGTTTTCAGCAGGCTGGCCTACATTTACGTACAGCTCTTGTTTATTATTCAAACCCCACCTTCATCATATGACTGTGTGCTTCTTCTTTCGGCGGCTTTTCGCGGCGTTTTACAGGATAGGCGTCTCTTTACCGCCACCTGCTGGATCCATCCTGAACGTACAGCTGCGCTTTAATTACAAACTGCACACTAACGTTATACTCGTACTATTTTTATCTTATTATGTCTTTTTATGGCAAAATAGTAAGTGTAGTATGCTACTACACGGATCACCATATGACAGTTGTGAGAAAAGCCTTTAGAAATTTGCAGGTGACACTTCTTGATGAGGGATAAAAATGTGTGTATGTATGTATTTATCATAAAAATACGTGAAACTAGCTGGAGTACTACTAGCATTTCTTTCTTTTTTTTCTTTTTTTAAACAAGAACTATAATATAATTTTATCCTCGTTTTTTAGCGCCCCTAGCGTTCATCCGAGCAAGCGCAGTGACGTTTAACGTGTGCGCCCGCAGTAGCTGGCTGCAGTTCATCATCAGAACTCGGAGGCACTATGGCCGATAAAGTACAGCTACAGGAGGCGATTAAAACACAAGGAGAGGTCGTCAGGAAACTGAAATCAGAGAAAGCGAGTAAAGAACAGGTTAGTATGAGAGCTGATGCGTTTCAAAGATTAATGACGGAACACATGATCAAAGTGTGATCAATCAATCATCTTCCATATATAAAAAAAAATTGGTGACCCTAAATATTTACGTATCGTGACAGGTTATGATATCTGTTAGTAGTTTTAATTGACTCCAATGTCATTATGTATTATTTAATGCGGCATTAGCCAGCTCATGCAATCTATCTGTCAGTCATGATGGACATCATTACATTATGTGCATGGCTAATTAAATCTGTACTGATCAGTGGATATTATGAAATGCATTCAGTCATAGTGATTTCTGTAGAATGTAAAAGCGAAGTGGAGTGTCCATAAATCACGTGATCAGTGATTGAAAACAAGACTCATACTCAAGCACGTGTGTAACACGCATCTATAACATAGGACAATATAAATTTGAACAAAAAGACCCATGAGAAGTGCCAAGTTGAGCCATATGTGATGGCTTTATGTTTCACCAGGTGGTAAAAAGCCCCTAATATGGTTTAAATGCTCATCTAAGAGGAGTGATGTGATTCTACTTCAGTTTGGGGATGTTGGTTGATTTTGACAGCCTCCTCTCCTGTTTTGCTTCCTTGTTGCTGTGATGCCTCTTTTATGGGCCCCTAGTGACACATGGTTGCTCACCACTTTTCTCCTGCTCTTTCTGCTTGTTAATGCGGATACCACCATCATCATTCACTGCACACCTGGATTATCCTCGCTGCTTTTGGACTGTATGGGACTGTGATTTTGGTGTTGGTTTGGACTGTGCATAATGAATGCTCTGGGGCTTGTCTCCACACGGCTGTGTGCTGGACTCATGGGCCGTCGGTCTGCTGTGAACCTGCCATCTCTGCGCTTCTCTTCTGGAATGACTTTATCACAGGTACGTATGCAAATGTGTGCATTAATTTGCTAAAAAGTAACAGTACAGACATTCTTTGTCTGTTTTTAATTTCTGTTAATTAAATAATACTGAAAATATGTTTCATGGTTTTATTAAGCAGCACAACTGTTGACAGGATTGATAATAGTAAAAAACAAACAGTTTCATTAAGTTTCAACAATAATAAAAATAAGACAATTCTTGAGCAGGAAATCAGCATATTAAAACGTTTTCTGAAGAATAATGTTGCACTGTGTGCATCACAGGAATAAATTACATTTTACAATATATCAAAATAGAAAAGTTATTTTAAATTGTAATGAAGGCTTAGAAAATAACAGGTCACTTGAGAAAATTTGTTTTCTAACCCCCATAATTTAAATTTCCTTAATGCATACGGAAGTGAATTATGTTGTGTGTGTGCAAAAAATGTTTTAATTAATTGTAATTTAAAACTGCAAATACACCCATAATGTATTGAGATGTTTTAAATGATAAGAATGAGAATTGTTGTAAAAATATAAAATTTTACTTCTGATTATTTTTAGATTGATGAAGAAGTGGCCAGACTGTTGCAGCTCAAAGCTCAGCTTGGAGGAGATGAGGGAAAACATGTGTTTGTTCTCAAAACAGCCAAGGTATAACATAAACTGACATCTCAGACACAACGGTGTGTTTAAAGTGAGCCATTTTGCAGTGAGCTACTGTATTATATCTCTCATTTCCTCTCTATAGGGGACCAGGGACTATAACCCCAAGCAGATGGCTATCAGAGAAAAGGTTTTCAACATCATCATCAGCTGCTTTAAACGTCATGGTGCTGAAACCATCGATACCCCCGTCTTTGAGCTGAAGGTCTCTTGAGCTGTTACACATTAGTTTGAGCATCACATACTTGCATTAACTCACCGTAATGAGTGTTTATTTGCGTTTCTGTAGGAAACATTGACAGGGAAGTACGGTGAAGACTCCAAGCTCATCTACGATCTGAAGGACCAGGGAGGAGAACTTCTGTCTCTGAGATATGACCTCACTGTATCCATCAGACATGTTTTTATTGAATCGTTTGATTAGTGGGTATTTATTATTGCTGTAAAAGCCATTTTGGGGTGGGCCTAAAATCAATAGCATATGGCCAAGTGCACATGTGCATCTCACCATAACTGCATAGCATTTTTTGAAGACTCAGGAGTGCTGTCTGCATTTGGCTCCTTGACTCTTTTCTCCTCAGGTCCCATTTGCTCGCTATCTTGCAATGAATAAAATCACCAACATTAAGCGCTACCACATTGCTAAAGTGTACCGCAGAGACAACCCAGCCATGACCCGGGGCCGTTACAGGGAGTTCTACCAGTGTGTAAGTACAGTAAAATGAGCTATTTTTATTATTATTAGTACTACTAATTGTGGTAATGGAAATCTCTTGTTGTTATAATTTTTTTATTTATTCAGTATTGAATCTAAACCTTGTTCTTGTGGCTGCAGGATTTCGATATTGCAGGTCAGTACGATGCCATGATCCCTGATGCCGAGTGTCTGAAGATTGTCTACGAGATCCTGAACGAATTAGATCTAGGAGATTTTCGTATTAAGGTTGGTTGCTGGTCATCACGAGAAATTGTCAGTGTTGTGGGCTGCGTCTGAAAGTTGAAGCACTCTGAGGTTTGAAGGCAACAAGGCACGGCATAATCCAATGATCGTGTCACATCCTGTCTGCTGTGATGCCATCATCTGGGGTGCGTTTCCCAAAAACATCGTTAGCAAACTATTGTCGCAAGTTCCGTCGTTACCAACGTAGTTCAACAATTCAGTTTTTCCCGAAACCACAGTTCAAATGAACATTCGCAAACAGCGTCGCAAACTTACGTGGGAAAAACTACAGCTCTCCACCTGTGGTTAGAAGCGTAGTTTCTTGTTAGAAAGACATATGGACTTAAACTATGATCTTGGGTACAATAAGCAAGTTAACATGCAGGACAATCTATATCTTACATTCTATTTAAATATATATAAATATACATTTTAATTAGGGCTGCACGATATTGGGAAAAAATGACATTGCGATATTTTATTTTTCTGCAATATATATTGCGATATGAAATTTAATGTGTTCAACACCGCAGCATCGCAGAGATCTTGAATGAATTTGTAGAAGTTATTACTCCACCACATGTGTGTGATGTCATTAACAACGGCCCTAAATTGTTGAACTATTGTGGTTCAAACGACAGAGATGTGACCGTGTTCGGGAAACAGTCGTGACCGACTAGTTAGTTTCCTCAACAACGTTAATCAGTGAGTTATGTCTTTGTATGGGAAGCGCACCCCTGATTGATTTTTGAAGGCAGCGTAGATGTATCCATCACTGCTTAAAATATCTCACTATCCTGTGCTTTCCATTCTGTGACAGCGGAGTTAAAAAATAAAGATGGCATCTAAAAGATGACGTTTGTGTGTAAATGCACCTTTCTGACCAACTTTTGATGTCATTTCGAGTTAGAAATTAGTATTGTCGTAATTTAATATTGCTTAGTTAACATGTTTAGTTCAAACTACCTCAGAAGCCTGTCCTGATTCAGATTTGAGAGTCACTGCAACAAGTCAGAGCTGCGTGAGCTTTCGGATGCAGCCATCGTCACTAGAGCACTTGTCATTTTAGCTTTTTATGAGATCAAAATGCAGTAGTAACTCTTGCAGTGTTTCAGGTGAATGACCGACGCATTCTAGATGGATTGTTTGCTGTGTGCGGCGTTCCTGACGAGAAGTTCCGCACGATCTGCTCCACAGTGGACAAACTGGACAAGGTCAGAGCTCAGACTTGAGCCGGTGAATGGCAAAGCAGTATTTATTGTTAGAATTTTTTTTTTTTTTATCAGTTTATTAGCAGAATTTGAAAGCTGAGACTTTTTCTTATCAAAAAGCTTATTGGTTAGGAGGCACGCTCCAAATGGTTTGGGTTGTGATTGATTAAATTCAGTTAATCGATACTGTCAACCCATCCCTGACTGAAGGTCTGACCTGCTCATCGTTGTGTTTATAGATGGCCTGGGAGGATGTAAAAAAGGAGATGGTGAATGAGAAAGGGCTTTCAGCGGATGTGGCTGATCGGATCGGGGAGTATGTCAGCATGCAAGGTGAGAAAACAATCATCATTCCCACATTTAACAAAGTGTTACCCTACATCTGCTGACATCTTTGACCTTCAGGAGGACAGGATCTGGCCGAGCGGCTGCTTCAGGACCCCAGACTGTCCCAGAGCAAGCAGGCCTGCGCTGGACTCACCGATATGAAGCTGCTCTTTAGCTACCTGGAGCTCTTCCAGGTCACAGACAAGGTGAGGTCAGAGGTCAAGAACTTGTCAAAAGAAAATGGTTATTCCCTGTTGTCCTTAAAACTGAACAAAAGGTTGTAGTGAAAATTCTTCTACTCTGCAGTCTTTTCTAATTGAATGTTTATCAATCAAAATAACTGCATTTATCTGTAATATAGAGCAGTATTTTGAACCAATGAGATTTCACTATGGGTGGAGCTACAGAGCATGATGTGACTTGTTACCAAACTGACTTAAATACAGCTCGTTAGAACAAAAATTCAAAATTAACTTGCTGATGCTGTATCACTTCACACGTGATTATTTTTTATGCTCCACATGCATCTTCCTTACATTTAATGACCCATTAGATAAGAAATACACACCCTATAAAATTTATTACAATGGTGTTGCATTTCAGTAAATCCAGTTATAATTTCATGTTCATTACTTCTTTTTTCACACCCATTCACACTCTGCATCTGTGATCTTGTTCTTTTCGTTTGTCCTCATTAATTTTGAAACCTTTCTCTCTCTCTCTTTCTCTCTAGGTGGTGTTTGATTTGAGTCTGGCTCGAGGACTGGACTACTACACTGGTGTGATTTATGAAGCGATTCTCTCCCAGACCATCCAGGCACCGGTGTCCATGCCTGCAGAGCAGAACGGGGCAGATGAAGCTGGCGTAAGCGTTGGCAGTGTGGCCGGTGGAGGGCGATATGATGGTCTGGTGGGCATGTTTGACCCCAAGGGCAGGAAAGTGCCCTGTGTGGGCGTCAGCATTGGGATTGAGAGGATCTTTTCCATCATGGAGCAGAAGGCCGAGGTGAGTAAGAGAAAGAGGACTTTTTTTTTTCTTTTTTATAACCAAAGTCTGTTTTGGAAGCTTGTGTTATACTATAGTGTTTACATTAATATGAAATGGCATTTGCAAAAAATTAAAAAAAATTAATGTTTTAAAATGTTTCATTGTTTAATGCTTTTTAAACATTTGGAAAGATTCTTTTTAATTGTTTATTTTAATTATGTAATGCATTTTAAATGTATTTACATTAATTTTTTTTTATAAAAGTACATTTTTAGAATGGTGCCACTGTATTATAATATGAAATGATATGTAACATTTAAAACTTGGAATATTAATGGTTTGTTTTAAATATTGAAAAAAAACATTTTGGAAGATTAATGTAAATTTTTAATATTTATTTAATAATAAAATTTATAGATATTTATTTTAAAATGATTAATAATTTAAGTACGTTATTAGGAACGTGCCACTATTTTAATAACGTATTTAAAACTTAAAAATGTGAATATTAATGTTTCGTTTTAAATATTTATTTAATGCTTTTTAAACATTTGGGAAGATTAATTAATTGTTTGTTTTTAATATTTAATTTGATACTATTCAAATTCTTTTATGTCATTGTGTACATATAGAAACTTTTTTTTAACTTTTAAAAACAATATTAATGGTTCATTATTATTGTAACAATAGTTAAATTACTAAATGCTGCTTTTGTTTTTATTACAAAAGGTATTTAATATCATAAAATGTATGGCTTTATATTTATATATATTTTTATTATTTAATGCTATTTTGTATTACATTTTGTGCATTTTTAGAATGCCACTGTATTATAATATGAAAGGTATTTAAATACTAATATGGAATGATCCCATGTTCTTCAGGCATCTTCAGAGAAGGTGTGCACCACTGAAACTCAAGTACTGGTGGCCTCGGCACAGAAGAACCTTCTAGAAGAGCGACTTAGACTGACCAATGAGCTTTGGAATGCCGGAATCAAGGTTTGCATTTGCTTGAATGTCGTACCAAGAAAACCAAAATTAATTTGAAGTTGTAATGTGGATCTCTGACTCTGAACCATGTATTATGTGCTGTAGGCTGAAGTTTTATATAAGAAAAACCCAAAGCTGTTGAGTCAACTGCAGCACTGTGAGGAAACTGGGATTCCACTGGTGGCCATTTTAGGAGAACAAGAACTCAAAGACGGAGTTGTCAAACTGCGCAACGTAGCCAGACGAGAAGAGGTAAAAACATTTACAACAATGTCATGCCATTCACAAAACATTTCAACTGAGTATAAACAATGTTATGAATAAAACATGCTACATTTGTCATACAATCTTGTATTGCATGTATACAGGTGCTGGTCATATAATTAGAATATCATCAAAAAGTTGACTTCACTAATTCCATTCAAAAAGTGAAACTTGTATATTATATTCATTCATTACACACAGACTGGTATATTACAAATGTTTATTTCTTAAAATTTTGATGATTATAACTGACAACTAGGGAAAATCCCAAATTCAGTAAGGCTAATACAAAGAAAGGATTCTTAGAAATCTTGGCCAACTGAAAATTATGAGCATGTACAGCACTCAATACTTAGTCAGCTCTTCTGCATTCTTGGGTCTGGCATATCGCATCTTCCTCTTCACAATAGCCCATAGATTTTCTATGGGGTTAAGGTCAGGCGAGTTTGCTGACCAATTAAGAACAGGGATACCATGATCCTTAAACCAGGTACTGGTAGCTTTGGCACTGTGTGCAGGCGCCAAGTCCAGTTGGAAAATGAAATCTGCATCTACATAAAGTTGGTCAGTAGCAGGAAGCATGAAGTGCTCTAAAACTTCCTGGTTTACGGCTGCGTTGACCTTCTTGGACCTCAGAAAACACAGTGGACCAACACCAGCAGATGACATGGCACCCCAATCCATCACTGACTGTGGAAACTTTACACTGGACCTCAAGCAACGTGGATTGTGTGCCTCTCCTCTCTTCCTCCAGACTCTGGGACCCTGATTTCCAAAGGAAATGCAAAATGTACTTTCATCTGAGAACATAACTTTGGGCCATTCAGCAGCAGTCCAGTCCTTTTTGACTTTAGCCCAGGATAGATTCTTCTGACGCTGTCAAGGAATGTGACAGCTGAAATTGTCTTGCATGTCTTGTATACGCCTGTGCATAGCGGTTCTTGAAGCACTGACTCCAGCTGCAGTCCACTCTTTGTGAATCCCCCCCCACATTTTTGAATGGGTTTTGTTTCACCATCCTCTCCAGGGTTTTGTTATCCCTATTGCTTGTACACTTTTTTCTACCACATATTTTCCTTCCCTTCGCCTCTCTATTAATGTGCTTGGACACAGAGCTCGGTGAACAGCCAGCCCTTGACCCTTGTGCAAGGTGTCAATGGTCGTCTTTTGGACAACTGTGAAGTCAGCAGTCATCCCCATGATTGTGTAGCCTACAGAACTAGACTGAGAGACCATTTAAAGGCTTTGCAGGTGTTTTGAGTTAATACACAAGTTGCTGGCAAAATTAATCACAATGAGCACATTTTTTAAAAAGGTTATTTTTAGGTTTTTTTTACATTTGGGTGAGTACTTAAATACCATAATTATGTGTATATTTATTGGGATCGCATACTTCGGATGACAGTGTACAAATAAAGATAATTAAACATCTAAAATTGTTATTTGAAGCAGTGGGATCACTAGATGAGGCCTTAATGAACAAATTTTTGCGAAAAAAAAAAAAAAAAAAAAATGTTGTGGCTCAAAATTAGCCAGTGCGCATTTTGACTAATTTTGCCAGCATGTCACATTCACCCTTACTTTTTGTCTTTGGGAGTCTGATCAAAAATAATAATTAAAATATAATAACTAATATTTTGTCTGGTATCCTGTAGGTTGATGTGCCCAGAGTGGATCTGGTGGATGAGATCAAGAAACGGACCTTGTTGTCTTAAAAACAGTCACCATACAGACAGAGGAGGACAGTGGACCCACTTACCAAACGCCAGTTACAATTGTCAAACATTCAACTCATTGCTTGCTCTTTTAAAATGTGCTTGGATTACGTCAGATCTATCAATAAATGGAGTAACTAAGATGGTTTGTCTTGTCTTAATGTGTCAGTCATATCAGTTAACGCCACATGCAAGATTACATTTTCTCCACATTCTATGCTATTTTGTCTTTAAGACGGTTATACATATTAATATTGTAATTGTATTTTTATAGGAACATTTTACAGTAGTAATTGAGACAGCTGAGTATTTTGATTTTTACAGCATTAAAAAATATTTACAGTAGGAATATTTGAATATTTAAGATCAATAAGAATTGTAATTTTACAAACTTCTTTTTTTTTACAATTTCACAGTAATAAATTTCATACAAAGTAATAGTTTTTCATAAAAATAATTTTATAATCATATTGATAATTTAAAAAATGAAAAGATTAATTTTTTATCTCTCCTTGTAAATTGAGGTACAATACATATCTGTAGCAATTTTCTGCATCAAAGTTTAATACTTGCTTACATGTTAGGGTGTTTTCAATTGCAGAGACTTCTCATCCAAGTCATAATCAGGGACTTGATCAATAGCATACACAAGAATTATTTCTTGAACAACTTATTTACTGTACAAAAGTCATTTATAGTCAGTACAACCCATCAAACAAGGAAACAAGGGCACACCATGCAAAGTCAACAAACGTGACAAACACTCCAAATAAATCGTGAAAAGTCAAATACAGTGAAAAACACTCAAAATAAGAAGTCGTGAAAACATGCAGTCATCCAAATGTGATGAGGCTGACTAACAAAAATGATTAATATTACATAGTTAAAATATTATAAAACATTATACCAACGAGAACATAATACTTCAAAACTCTTTCATAGCACTGAATTCAAGAGCTTGTAAAATTAAAAGAATATCACTGCCTAGATTGGCTTTTTTTTTTCTTCTTTAACATTAAACGAAATACTTGTTTAATCATTAATTTCCACTTACTCATCTCAGACTGGAACAGTACATGCCTTCAAACCATAATACTTAACGTAAAACATAATGTCACATTACATTAGCAAAAGCAGCTACATTTTTAGAAAGGTCGCAAGTTTGAGACTTTACACATGGTTTGGATCACCTGCTCAGCAGCGGCTCGATAAACTTCTGCCTTCATGGCTTGAATGCTGGTGCCTGGAAGGATCTCGATAACCCCGTTCAGAGGAAAAAGAAGGCCTGGGACCAGGACTTTGAAGTTGAAGTAGAGGAAGCCGTCGGAGCTGGTGCGATGGAAACGGACTTCATACTGCGGAGTGCCGAGTCTGTGCAGCTCACATATCCACTGCAGCTGAGACACGGCATCCTGATTCACAGGGGCTCGAGGCATCATCTCATCTCTCAGGCTAGCCGGACCTCCCACAGCCCGGAAGAAGGGCTGGATTGGTGAGTGGGCTGGGACATCATGAAGCAAGGGCTGAGGGTGCAGGTGGGGAGGGGTGATGGAGGGTTTGGGGAGGGGATTCAGAACAGGTGGAGTAAAGCGGTCATCTTCTCCAGTCTCGTCGACATGCTTGGACTTGGAGAAGGACATCCATTTCACAGTAATGGAAATGCCGTACTGCTTCCTAAAAGCTAAAAAAAAAAACAAAGACAAAAACAAACAACTTAAAAGATCTGGGCCCGTATTCATAAAGATTCTAAGAATCCTCTCAGAAAACTCTTAATTTAGATTAAAAACTTTTACGTAGGAGTCTTAGCTTAAGAGCGATTCGGGACCGATCTGAGAGCAACTCTGAGTAAGGAAAAGACAAAAACTTTCATCTTAATGATGAGGCGAGGTTGACCCCGTTGCTATGTATGACACAATCTTTTGAAGACTGTGATTGGTTGGTTGTCCAAGAAGAAAAAAAAAAAAAGTGATTTTAAGTATAGGCTCTATTCTAATTGTCCCTTTGAATTTACATACGTAGTTTTTCCTATTTGACCATTCTCTCGCACACACACACATTATATGTGTGTATATAAATCCTTTTTTTATTTACCATGCTTGTAATTTCCTATAAGGTATTTGATTGGCTTAGAATGATAAAAATTGTTCCAGTCTTTGTAATTACAGTGATTGCTGTCCTATTTAAGTGGCGGTTTGAATGTTGGTTTTAATGTATCAAACATGGAATCAAAACCAAGAAGGGCGAGAAAGCCAAACTGGACAGAGGAACAGTGTTTACTGTTAGCCCAGTTAGTGGATGAACACAAGGCCATTCTTAAAGGAAATTCGGGCCGGGTGTCACAGCAAGGGACAAGAAGCAGACATGGGAGCGTATAACACAAAATATTAACGGTTCATTCCCCCTGCTTGTGCGCACCTATAAGCCTGCTATATTCATAAATGCAGTTTTTTGAGCCTGTAAGGTGGAAATGTCCAGTGGAAACGAAATGAACTGCGACACAATAAGATGTTCTGAAAGTGCTGTAATTGTTTGTGTGATCACTTTGCTTACAGAAGGTTGTGACAGACCCCAAATCATCACTATTGCATTGTTGCATTTTCCCAGTTGCCAAATATCATAATGTATTGATCAATTTATATATTAAATTATAAATTATTATATAATCTATAGCGTTTTATTAACTCACTGTCATCCATTGTCTGCAACATATTTCTTCTGCCTCTTCGTCTCTCTGCCATTTTCTCCTCTGCTAAAGAAACTCTTAAGCCTCTTAAGTCCTCGTCTGTGCTCCTAACAAGTTTGACCTTAAGACCTCTTTTAAGGGTTAAGATGCTTTCTGAATTACTTTTTCCTTTAATTTTAAGAGTAAACACCCACATTTCTTATAATTTTCTTAGAATTTTGTCACTAGGAGCTACTTTTTGCATTAAGATTCTTTATGAATACGGGCCCTGTTCTTAATTAACAGTGACATCATTTTACAATATTTTCTCTTACTCCAGTCTCACGTGATCCTTCAGAAATCATTCTAGTATATTGGCTTGCTGCTCAAGAAACATTTACTATTATCAATGTTGAAAACTGTTGTGCTGCTTCATATTTTTGTGGAAATGTGATCCTTTTGTAAAGATTCTTTGATGAACAGAAAATTTGTGAGAACACCATTTACTTATAGTATAGGGATAGTTCACCCAAAAATCATAATTATGTTATTAATAACTCACCCTCATGTCGTTCCAAACCAGTAAGACCTTCATTTATCTTCGGAACACAGTTTAAGATATTTTAGATTTATTTCGAGAGCTCTCAGTCCCTCCATTGAAGCTGTTTGTACGATATACTGTCCGTGTCCAGAAAGGTAAGAAAAACATCATCAAAGTAGTCCATGTGACATCAGAGGGTCAGTTAGATTTTTACATTTTACAATTACATTTTGGTCCAGAAATAGCAAAAACTACAACTTTATTCAGAATTGTCTTCTCTCTGTTGTGAGAGAGTTCGAATCAAAGCAGTTTGTGATATCCGGTTCGCGGACAAATCATTCGATGTAACCGGATCTTTTTGAACCAGTTCACCAAATCGAACTGAATGGTTTATAACATTATTAAGCAAATATCTTCGCCATCGTCACTCTTTATTATTAAGCGGGAGTTTTCAAACTGTTATGTCTCTGCGTGTGCCGCGCTCGTTGTTGTGTATGGCGTGCGGTCTGGTCCAAAAATAAGGCTACTGATTTGTCGCGGGAATTCAACGTACAGTTGCCAGTAGCCACTGAGTTTACCACTGACAGGCTGGCGGTGCATCAGTATACACACTCCCCTCACACAGCGAACGACTCACATTCCTCAGCGAACGAATCGCTTTCCTCACGCAGCGAACGACTCACTTTCCTCAGCGAATGAATCACTTTACTCACGCAGCGAACGACTCACTTTCGTCAGCGAATGAATCACTTTCCTCACGCAGCAAAACTCACTTTCCTCAGCGAATGAATCACTTTCCTCACGCAGCAAACGATTCACTTTCCTCAGCGAACGACTCACTTTCCTCACGCAGCGAACGACTCACTTTCCTCACGCAGCAAACGATTCACTTTCCTCAGCTAACTCACTTTCCTCAGTTAACGACTTGTTTGCAAAAAGAACATTTATTTTCCTCAATACTTTTATTTTAGTTTTCAAAACTTTATTTTCTTTTACAAAACGTTATTTTTTTGTGTATATATATATAAGGCGTTGAATTGACTCCATACATCGCCAATGATGCCATTACCTCAAGCGCAAAAGGAACCGGTGAACCGTTTTCTTCAACCGGTTTATTGAATCGAACTGTCTGAAAGAACTACTGGTGATCCGAAAACCGATGCAACCGGTTCTTGACTCGTAAACGAGTCAGTCTGTTGTTCATTATCTGGCTCGGCTCTGTGTTCATCTTCAGTTCTCTCTTCACAGCAGTTCAGTCAGTGTACTGTTTGAGTAAATGAATTACTCCGGGATATTGGTTTGTTTTAACTCAGAGGGAGTGTCAGCCACATTAAAAAAGTTAACAGCTTAAGTCATTTGTGGATGAATGCGTATTGGAGAGGCGAACAGTTTAAAATGATTCAGTTCGATTTGGTGAACTGGTTCAAAAAGATCCGGTTTCATCGAATGATTCGTTCGCGAACCGGATATCACAAACTGCTTTGATTGGAACTCTCTCTCACAACAGACACGGAAGAGAAGACAATGCTGAATAAAGTCATAGTTTTTGCTATTTTTGGACCAAAATGTATTTTCGATGCTGACCCTCTGATGTCACATGGACTACTTTGATGATCTTTTTCTTACCTTTCTGGACACGGACAGTATACCATACACACAGTTTCAATGGAGGGACTGAGAACTCTCTTTTTGGGTGAACTATCCCTTTAAAATAGACATTCGTCACAATCTATATGTCCATCCATGCATCTTTGCTAAATAAAAGTATTCATTTAAAAAAAAAACGTACAGAAATATATTGATAAACTTTGATGTACTGCTTAATGCATACTACTCAAGTATATATTTGTTAACTCTACCACAAGTTGTAAAAAATTCACACACTGCACATGCAACGGCATACTACATTATTTACATATATACTACATAAATAAAATAAATAGCCATTCAGTTAATTTCCAAATATTTCCATGTCCCGACATACCTTGCACAAGCACTTTCTTGGCCATGGATGCAGCGTAGTGGGAGGAGTAGCTCACTAGAGCCACAACCTCTTTCCCTTTGGGCCCAGCCATCTTCAGCAGGACCTCCTCCACCCCGTCAGAGATCATTCGCAGCACCGTCAGCAACTCCCCCTGATTTGTGCTAGTTGGAAGATCCCCCAGACGCAGCTGTCGCTTCTCTGTGCTCTTGCGCACGGTCAGGCATCCCCCCTCCGGCAGACGGTAGTGATGCAGGGTCATAACGGCAGCGGAGGCGGTGACCGGGTCACCATACTTAGCGTAGGCGAAGCCACGGTTCTGCCCACTGAAGTTCATCATGAGACGAAATTCATAAATTGTTCCAATGCTCTGGAAAAGAGGGATCAGGTGGTCCTCATAGACATCACATGGGATCTGACTGATGAAAACCTCACACCCCGGGCCGGGAGCAGGACCTTGCCAGCCTGGAGTTCAAGAAAAAAGAAAAAGTCAAAAGGAGTGATCATTTTTGTTTGATCAAAAACAAATGTGACTGGCATTAGATTTTAAAAATACTTATTGTTGAAACAAATTTTATAACAGTATGAGAAAGAGATGTACATGAATACATTTATACATACAGTATCTATGTGTAAATGCAACATAATACTTAGAATTGAAGTTATGCTTCATTTATACATGCATACATATGCACACACACGCTTTTGCTAAAATACACTTTTTGAAAGTGCTTTAAAAAATAAAATAATCAAAACAGATAAATAAATAAGAAACCTTGGTTAGCTGTAACGTCAAAGCTTCATGCATTCATGTCGACTAGTGGTCAAACTGTGATTAAAAACATCTCTTAATAAATGATGACCATCATAGACACTGAAATGCTCAACTGTCAAGATCTGACTTTATAAAAAATATATATTTTGAGATTCATTTCATAGCTCTTTTAGATATGAAGATCAAGGCAGATGCAACCTCAATCTGAATATGACTGAAGTTAACAATTTTATAACTAAACCACACATAAACACTTGGTGTCTGCTTTATACAAGTTATATACATCTAAAGTGATCAACACATTAGAATTGAAATTCCATTAGCTACAAATGTTACTTTAAAAGTGATCGTGAACCAATCATCTTCATCAAGCAATAATCTAAAACCGTCCAATCAGCAATAATTGACTTGCAGCCTAATTGAGCCTCAGGTGTCCATGCTTCAATGGAGGTAAAGAAAAAAAAACACATGAAGCATGGTTCAAACTTTAATAAGATAGCTACAATGTATCAGTCCTACATGACAAGCTGTTTTAAACCCAAGATGATGAGGATTCATTCCTGAAACATCTTACAGAACAGGTAAACAACCTGTTTCTGCTCTACTTAATGCTTAATGCCATGTGCTACAGCTGTCTTCATCCACATCATACTTCAGTGTCATGCTATGAGACATAAATGAGCTTGAAATGCCACCAGTTGTGTTTTAATTGCGAAGTTCAATTCGAGAGTACTTACCAACAGGAGGACCACCATATTTCCTCTGCCCATTGACCTGTGTTAAAGTGACTGAGCTTTTCTGCATCCATTCTTGTAGTGATTTCAGTCTCTGCGGGTTCAAAACCTGCCAGCAATCAAATCAGAGAGGCGATGTAATGTTTGCCAGGTTACATCGGTGAGCTGAAGTGCTCTCAAACGTCAAACTGTGGTGACTGGAATAAACTCCCATTGCGTCAAATTCTTACTTGCACAAAGTTTTGGCAAAACAAGTATGTTGTTTATAAATCTTAACTGTAAATAAACCCGCTCACCTGCTGTAGCTGCTGTCCCTCCATGCCGCTGTCCACCTGTGATGGCACACCTGTAAATCAGTGGAAAAGTCAAGCAAAGGTCATTAAAATAAACCTCATGGCTCTCTGGAGACACTATTGGACACGCTTGAGGAAAGTGGGCGGATTCTGCGCAGCTCGCTCAAAATTCAGTCTTGAGCATAGATGATGATGAGACTTACACAATTAAGATTTTATAGACGGCTGTTAAATTTATGATTCTTCGTGTTTGCGTGAATTAATCTTTTATATAGCTGGTGTAACTGGGGAAACAATCATTAGGGACGTTCCGCTCCTGACCAGCAGGTGGCAGCTGCGTCATTCATCACCAGCTTTGGCAACATCGTTATCATCTCTCCAAAGTCATATATGTACATATGTTTATTTTAGTTTTTTTGTTTTGTTTTTGTATGTACAAAACAGCAGGACATATGGATATCTTCCGGTGTCTTTCTTCCAAGAAAAAGTAGTATTAGGTGTTTTTTTTTTTTTTTTTTAGATTTTTGTTTTTGTTGGACATTCCATTTGTTTATAGTTTAATTTCTCATCTGAAATTAATTTCTTATATTAAATAATTTACTCCTTGCTTTTATTTTAATATCCTTTAAAATAGATTTTTGTGATGCAAAGCTTAATATCCATCAGCCATTAGGCATTACTCTAGTATAAAGTGTCACATGATCCTTACGAAATCATTCTAATATGCTGATTTATTATTAGAAAGATAAATTTTGGCAACAGTTGTGCCGCAAAATACTTTTTTGGAAACTGCAATATTTTCTTTGATGAATAAAAAATAAAAAAGAACAGCATTTATTCAAAATGTGAATCTTTTCTAACTATATACATCTTTGCCATTACTTCTTACAAATTTAACACATCCTGTATATTGTTAGAAAAGATATCTATTTAAAATAAATGCTCTTCGTTTCAACTTTTTATTCTTTAAAGATTCCTGAAAAAAAGTATCACAGGTTCCAAAAACAATATTAAGCAGCACAATGGTTTCCACCACTGATAATAAATAAGCATATTAAAATGATTTCTGAAGGAAATGGTCTGTAGCACTGGAGTAATGATGCTGAAACTTCAGCTTTGCATCACAGGAATAAATTAGATTTTAATGTTTATTAAAATAGAAATTTTTTACGTCATAATATTTCACAGTATTATATCTTTTCTGTATTTTTGATCAAATAATTATAGCCTTGATAAGCATAAGAAAATCCCTCCTCCGATAGTTATGTTTGACCAGTGTTGTGTGTGTGTGTGTTCATATATACACACTCACACATTGTTTGTTGATGATTTTGTTTGTGATACCTGAATGCCACTCACTGAATAAACATATACAAATTGATAAGTTCATGTAACAAAACTGTAGCATATTTGACATAAGCGTCATTGCATTAAATTTTTTATATAGTATATGCTTCAAAAGCTATGCTTGTTAAAATGTGCATTTTTTTTTTTTTTAGTATTTACTAAAAAACTTGAGATTCATCATGATGTTTTAAACAAGAATGTACGTGACCATGACGCCTTGTTTTTGAATATGCATAGGGCTAATTCAGATAAACACCATCCAAGGTTGTTGTTGTTGTTGTTGTTTTTTTATGTTGGCAGATGAATTAATGGGTTCGGTGTGTCATACATGTCTTGCCAAGTTACAATAAAATGTAGGTCTGGGGCAAAAATGACATGAAAATGATCAAAGACAGTATTTTATGTAGTGACTTTTGAATTAACACCAACTTGCGAATGCGTGAGTGCAGGTACACAGTTTGTCAGTATAATATGATACTGTGCCAGATGAAAGGCAGAGCCTGGCTTAGTTCTCAGTTTGACCTGCAGCTCTGACTTTTTAGCAGGAGAAAATCCCTCTGTTGCCTCAAACCCTTTTACTTCCCTGAAAAGAAAAACAGACAGAATAGACATCTGTCGTATGTTTTTCTCATTCCTTCCTGCAAGATCCTTTGCATCATTCCCTTTTCTCTGCTGTGAGATGTGCTCATATGACTTTTTAGAAGTGCAATTACAGTTTGTTTGCATGGAAATAAACGCAATTCAACACCTTCTCATGTAGCGAAGGTCATAAAGCTGCCTGACACTGTCACATTTACTGCAGTCACAATGATCATTTGTTTTAGAGACTGTGCATATCATTTTTCCAAATTAGACTTGCGGAAATTGTAACCTGCTAGTTTGGTCACCTGTGGATTGATGGTTTAACTCAGTGCCAGTTTGAAGATGATAAAAAAAAAGGACCAGATTTATGGCATGTGTAATGAAGCTGTATTCTGATATTATCGTTTTCTTGTTTATCCTGAGCCTTGTCTCTGCCTCTGGCTAATTAATTTATAACCTTTTACATCTAAACATTGAAATCTGACTGATGTTATCTGGTTGCTATGCAATGTGTGCTGCGTAGCGACAGCAGTTCCATTACCGTGGGGTCGTCACGCACATCTGTGAGCCTGTCCTGAAATGCACACACACGCGTTCTCATACCCCAGCCGCCCAGCCTCTCCGCCTCCCCGGGGCTCACCGAGGGACACACAATCTGTCCAATGTCAAAACTCATATCCTCAGTCCTGTCACTCACCCTGTAAACACACTCATACTAACTTTCAGGGTGCATGTCTCAGTGAACTTGAATCTTCTTTTGGCATTTAGGAGTAGTGCTTTATCTGATATAGGGTGTATATTTCTTTTTAAATGTGTGGAATTAGTTGTCTTAACATAAGTGAACACTTTTTTTTTTTTTTTTTTTTTTTTTTTACTATGTACTGTATATGTGTGTGTACACACAAACAATTTTAAATAACTGTTTTCTATTTGAATATAAAAAAATGCACATGTACATCATCAAGATGTCTGTTAAAGAGCACTTTATCTTGAAAGCATTTGCTGTGTACAAACATACAGTCTTTAAAAATTCAGATTTACACACATTTTAAATCATAAACATCATTGATATTTTCTAAATGCCTATTTAATGTCTGAAAGGGAGAGTAGAAATGTGTAGATGAGCAAACACTTTAAAAAATATATATTCCAGATGTACATCTCTGAGATGTATGTGTGCTATAGGGATCACTTAATTTTTATTTTTTTATTCATTTTTTTATTCATTCATTCAGGATATAATAAAGCAGCTTCCATCCTAAGTGCAGGAAGAGCTATAATTTATTAAAAGGCTATCAGCACCACAATAAATAGAAACAGTAACTGATTCAGAGAGAGGAAAAACGTGCTCATAGCTTAGAGGCTCCCTGATGGTTTAACCTGGGTAAAATGTGACTCACGTTTCTGTGGGTTCCTCCCTCCTGCCCCACTAAAACCTGATACTCTCATCACAAACCACTGCGTACATACTTAGAAGTGTTTGCTAAGGTAATTGTCATTATTATTTTTGCTCATAAGGCTAGAAGCCCTTTTTTGTGACATTTCATTCATATAGTTAAGTCAATAGCAAACAAAAATTGTTTGGTTATAAACATTCTTCAAAATATCTTCTTTTATGTCCTATTAAAGAAAGAAACTCACAGAGGTTTGGGACAATATATGGGCGACATAAATGATGACAGAAGTTTTGGTTGAAGTATCACTTTCAGCACTGTTTGGTTATCTGTTGGACATAAATGACATGCAAAATAAATATTACATGGACAAGCCTCTGATGAAGTCTGAAATTACATTTCTAAATTATGCACTCACCAACTTTAGCTTTGTGATGTGTGTGTTTTAATAGTTGGACTCGTACCTGCTGAGCACATAAAACGTTTTTTTTTTTTTTTTGTGCCACATGTTCTTATTTTCTGGCTGATTGCATGTGCAGTGGTGTGTGTGTGTATGTTTGTGTGTGTGTGTAAGTGAAACATAGGAACACTAGCAATCAAGGTGAACAGACGCTTCTAATTCAGCTTGCTGATAAAACGTGTCGATGGTCCTTTGTGGGGTTTTCATTACTGTATTGGAGTCATGCGTCTGTGTTTTCTGAAGCGTGCTGGTCAATATTAGTACTAGAGTCTATCTCAAAGGGACATGTTTGTTCTTCCTCCACCCCACCCTCCTCCTTTTCTCTGCCATCTCACTCTCTCTCTGTTGTGATGGGTTTGATGCTGACAGCCAAGACAAAGCATATCTACAGGAAGTAGAGGTGAACATCAGTAAGAACAAGGCCCTGATAGTGGACTTGGCAACACTTTACAATAAGGTTCCATTTGTTGGCTTTAGTTATAATGAACTAACAATGCAAAATTATTCTAAAGCATTTATTAATCTTAGTTAATGTTAACTTCTACGTTTACTAATATAGAGTTTCCAATTGTTTTCTTAAGCTGCACCCCGATATGTGTAAAATAATTACTTGAAGAGTTTAAGTTAACATTTCAATAATAATTGCGGGATTGTTAGTTAATGTTATAAAACCATAAAAAAATGTTGTAAAATGTGAAATAAAGGAAATGTTAACTGAAATAAAACTTAAAACATTAAATAAAGAAAATAAAAGCTTTACTGACATTAAAAAACAATAACTTATAAAAATGGCAAAAACACACAACAAAAAAAGAAACATAAAAACAAAAACTAATTCTAAATATTAATAAAAACTATAATAGGGTCCAAATTATACTAAAATAACTCTAGTTTGTGGTTCTCTGATGTTGCAAGTTCTCATGCCATGCAAGTAATGTCCATGAATGTACATAAATGCAGCCTGTTAAGGAGAGGTGTGCAATTAAGTTTTGCAAACAAGTTCGAACTTGAGTTTTATCCCTGACAGATGAACAAACAGGCTCCGATTGTTCTGGCCTGAGTGCAGGACATCTCCGCATCTAAACAAGATTATATTGGAAGAAAAATCCCTCAGGATTTCATCCACACTGCTGAGGTCAGATAAAGCCCTACTGTGGCTGCAGGACCAGCAGGGGTCAGGAGGAGCTATTTCCCTCAAGCCATCCAGATCCTTAATCAGGGGACTGCAACCACACATACCAATAACTGTATAATAATATGTATAACTAGCAAACATTTACACACATTTATTTGATCTGCATCACAAATCACTGTGTTTTTGCATATTAGCCCCTAGTTCACACACAAAACAGCCCCATGTACTGTATAAGGTACCAGAAAAAGAATAACTTTAAGTGTTAACCCATTCATAGCACTGTCATCATAAGCTGAAATAAAAAAAGGAAATTCTGAACATGACAGGATGAACTGTTTAAACTAAACTGTTTGGGTTTATGAGGTTTTCTGATTTGCATGGAGATTCAACAGCGATTTTCTTTAAAATAACAAAATAAACAGATTTTCTGATTGTTTTAATCGACAAGGTGGATATGTAATGCTTTACCTGCCAGGCTTAATAAATAAATAAATATCTGACACCTGACAGCTTTTGAACTGTTATGTCTTAGAGTTACAGTATGTCTTTTCTTCCTTATTGTTACAATGTATGTGATGTGATGGGTAGAGAATCAAAATTTGTGGACACATAATTTCGTTTTAATAGTTTTTGAGTTCAGTTGCTTGCATTTTCTGTTCAAAATTGCCTTTGGCATGGGAATAAAAAAAAATAAAAAAATTACACATACTATATATATATATATATTATAGATAGATAGATAGGTATATAAAATACAAAATTACTAATAAAATATATTTTCATATATTTAGGCCAGAAAAGCGCCTAACAGCATATTTTTGTGTCTGCACTTCTTCAAATGACTGATTGTGTTCATAGAAGGACTCATAGAGTGTATATGACAAACACAACTCTCTTGCCAACTTGTGACACGGTTCGTTTTATCCATTTGCAGGCCTATAATTTACTGCCAGTCAAAAAAGTCTGTAAACCAGCGTGTGAGAGATACAAAACACACAACAAAAACTAGTCTTGTATTAAACACTAATCTGCTTCAAACATTGCTGAATGCGTCCTACAATTAACAATATGAATTAATTAGCCTACATGAACTACAGCAAGTGTGCTTAAACTACTTAATGAGAACAACTTTGTATTTAGTTCGTGTTTGTGTAGCACAGCAGCAAGTTGTTATCTGTGAGGGAGACATAACTGACCGTAAACTACACACATCTGCCAACTTCCTCTTTTGGCCTCAGGTTATCAAAACCCTGCAAAGCCAGTGATGTATAAAAAAAATCTGTTCTGAGATTTTCTCCCCCTTTTCCTCATAACCTTGGCGATGAGGAAATATTTTATTTAGTGGATTTAGTCGTTTTTAATACAGCAGACACATCCCCCCTGCGCGTGTGCGCGCTTATGTGTAGCTATTTTATGTCAAAAATAGATTGCGAGCGATAATAATGTCTATATAATAATATTTTTTAATAATAATAATAATGTTTATAATTGCAAATGCCTTTGTGTTGATCTGTGTGTGCGTGTGTGTGTTTAACATGGAGAACTGGTGTAGTGTGAATTGCAGTAATTGCCTTGTTTGTTTTGTTTTGGCTGGTTCTGTGAGCTGGTAAGACACTGCTTCACTGCCTCTGATTGTTTGTCATTTGCCATTTCAAGTGGAACTAACAAGCGTACAAACCGAGTGGGATCGAGAAATTGTGTGTGCGTGCATGCGCTTTTGTAATACTCTGAAGAAAATACACTGTCTTTTTTTCCCCTCTTCTCTCATCAAGCAAAATATTCCTTCCACCTACGGAAATTTTAATTTGTTACGAAGTCCACATCTCTTGTCATGTAGTAGGCTACACAGAGCTGGATGATTATATGCCGGGCAAAAGTGGGTGCGTGCACGCGCTTGCCTTCGCTTTAGTGTGACACCTGAGTCACTGGAAGTACATTATCGCTAATGTCCACTTCTGTGAAGTGACCTCATAAATGACCGCTTGGCTACTCTGGCAGTGAGATAAGAGTCTGATAGTGGAGTGCCACTGAAAAGGTCACAGCTATCGTAAAGCAATGATGAGCTGAGCGAGGGATGGGTGGAGAGGAGGAGAAAGAGAGAACGAGAAAGGACAGACGAATGGAAATAACTTTGTGTTGATCGGGGGAAGAAAGTTCAAGAAGGAAAAGTGTAAAACAGTGTGGAACTGAGGCGAGGTAAAACATAAATGTAAGCTATATTTAGTAAAACGTATACAGTGGACAATGCATTGAAGAACTTTTGATACGCTCTTTTGACACGCACCAGTAAAGCAAAGCACTAGCATTCACGCAAAAAAAAAGAAAAAAAAAACCTTTGTAGCCTAACCTCAGCAATGCCCAGGCGTGGCTAATTAAAAGTAGCAATGTTTATTGATCAGTAGTTTGACAAATTAATTATTGTCCTAATATAGTTTTTCCAGTAGCGAATGATTTTCAGCGTAGCGCGACCAATGCTTTATTGATGTTGTCTGTTAAGAGAAGTTAAAAAAAAAACCTATATGGTCCTCATAGTGTTGGAAAGTACGATTCTTTCAAGTGAATCGACTCGTCCTAAATGACCCAATCTCTCATATGTAGCATTAGAATGTCCGATTCTTGCAAGTGAATCGGTTCGTCGTGAATGGTCCTCTCTCATATGCTACGGTGGAAAGTCCAATTCATTAATGAGTCGGTTCGTCCTAAATGGTCCTCTCTTTCATATCCAAAGTCCGAATCATTTTATTAAATCGGTTCACCCCTAAACGGTTCTATCTCATATGCTGTTCTGGAAAGTCTGATTCATTCTAATGGATTAGTTCGTCCTAAATGATCCTCTCCTTCATTTGTGGAGATGGAAAGTCTGATTCATTTCTAAATGGTTTCCTATCATACTGTGTTGGAAGTTTGGTTCATTCTAATGACTTGGTTCGTCTTCTCCCAATTATGTAGAGTTGGAAAGTCAGAATCATTCTAATGAATTGGGTCATTCGATGGCAAATGAACAAAATGACCACTTCAGCTCCTTTTATGTACTAAATCTTCCACTCCGTTATATAAATTGGAATGCATATACAGTTACCTATAAAAATTTGATAGGCATAGTGTAACCCTAATTGCGATTGTTCATTTAAGACCCCAGAACGAGTATGTCTCTAATTAAATTATATGGATATATAATGGAGATAGATATTTTTTTAGTGCAGCTACCAACTTTTTTCAATCTACAATATACATCTTGATTGAATGCCAATTGTTATAAGGTTATAACTTGACAAGCTACAGTTTCAAAGAGGCTTCGCCGACACTGCAACACTGTGGTGAGTTCTGCACGGGCAAGCACCACTCAAGTGTAAAAATCTAGTTACATCTGATCTTTGAAAAAGGGTGATAAAACAGCATCTTGCATTTGAAAAGAGGACAAAAAGAGTGGCCAGATTGCCTACAAATGAGAGAGGACAAAAGAAAAAGTGATGTGTGGTTCTCCGGCCGCTAAAAAGACCAACCAGATGGAAGCACTCAAAATGACGTCCAGAGCTGTGACATCATCAGGGCAATGGCTCTGTATGGCATTTACTCTGATTAGTTAAATGGCCATGATTGTCCGCTCAGCAAACCACTCACGCACACACACACACACACACACACACACACACACACACACACACACACACACACACACACCCAGAGAGATGACCGTGCAGGCTGTTGCACTGCGGTAATCAGCCGAATGTGTATCTACATAAGCCTGCTGATTATAGACCCAGTTGTTGGACCAAATCAGACCACTTGGACTAAATCAAATTCTCATTAAAATTTCATTCGCAAATCCTGAAATTGGAACAAAAATACAGCCTTGGTCTATCTCTGTGTTGTCCTGCCAAATAAACTTTAGAATCTAAAGTTCTAACAGTGTTGTGTTCGTTGTATACACGGTCTGGACAGTCATTTGGGATTTCTCAGATATGGAGTTTTGTAAACAAACTGAAACAGAATACCCTGTGAACTCTCTCAATGAAGTCTCACCTCTTCCCTGTTATTGCAGCGGCCGCACTGTTAAATATTGTTTTGTGTGTGATTTTAAAAACCAAATCCAGATTAGCTGGGTTTAATCAGTATTTTTTTATTTTTATTAAATGGACCCAAATACATTAGTTTATATGGGTCAGATTGAACAGGAATGAAATGGCAATGGAGATTAATAACTAAATATTTTCATGAAATATTTTCCTAATGCCTGCTAAAACCAAGGGTTATGATAAAGATATAGTTTAAAACTTAAAAGAATGGCAGAGTCCATACCAAAATGATAACAGCACAGAGTAGCCTAACCATAAAGTTGGATTCACTTTTAGAATGATTTATTCCAGCTGATGAATGATAAAAACATTCATAACCAATCAGTCTCCTTCCTTCTGCAATATTTCTAAGAGCTCAAGCATTTAAAGCTTCAGATGACAAAACTGCAGCCTGCATTTACAGTGAACAGAACAATATCTTCCATTGGTGCTGACTATATGTCTTTCTTGTTGTGAATGGGCCTCAGCACTCCTAAATGTTCTCAGCAGAACAAATACCACAATAGAAAAATCTTCATAAATTTTGCAAATGTGTTTGTAACCATATTAAAACTCCATACTCATCAGGAAGAAGGAGGCGGGAACCGGCGCACAATCAAAATGAACTTTAATGACAAAAATAAACACAAAATAAAAAGCAATCATAAAATAATGTCCCAGGCCTGGTCCTCTCTCGTCATTCACTATAGTCGCTCCAGTTTTATATCCTTCCATCTCCTACGTGGGACTCGATACCGGCGGTGGGGCGCAGATGTAGCTCATCTCCAATCACTACACCTGGCCTCACTCCTCGTTCCCATGCCTCTCTGCCCCGCCCCACTCGCCACAGTGTTAATCAGAAGAACTTTTAATTTAAAATAAATAACTTTTTTAAGCATGCAGCCTAAAATAGTTCTTTATTCACTGATAAACTTGTGGAAGTTGTGGCCTAGTGGTTAGAGAGTTTGACTCCTAACCCTAGGGTTGTGGGCCCAAGTCTCGGGCTGGCAATACCATTACTGAGGTGCCCTTGAGCAAGGCACGGAACCCCCAACTGCTCCCTGGGTGTGCAGCATAAATGGCTGTCCACTGCTCCGGGTGTGTGTTCACAGTGTGTGTGTGTGTGTGTATTCACTGCTGTGTGTGTGCACTTTGGATGGGTTAAATGCAGAGCACAAATTCTGAGCATGGGTCACGATACTTGGCTGAATGTCACGTCACTAACTTATGAATGGTTTAAAAACTACATGGGATGCTAAAAGGACCTTTTTTAACATTTATTTTTAGAGTGCACAGTTTTTTGTCTGACCTGTCTACCTCACTTTTTAATCGCCGCACAATTTCACCATTGCTGGAAGAATCACTTGCAAACTTAGATACTTGCAGAGCAGGCTGAATTTCTCTAGCCTATAGGAGCACCGACCCAGCTCTCCAGAAGGCTGGTCAGGGATTTTGCATGGATGCGCCTGAGAAAGCCCGAGCCAATCACAGGCAGGCAGATGCATGTAAAATTCGCCGCTGAGTTTGAGGACTGGATTGAGCACATTGTGCTGTGGGACAGCAGGAATCAAGCATCTGGGATCGCGCTCACATATATTAAACTGATGCGCACTAATGCGCACTCTGGCACATCTGACGCGCGCCTTCGGTTACACTTCTCTCATGGTGATACGCCTTTGAATCGAGGATTATTATTTTAGAAGACCCCGATCGTGAGTATAACGGACATCTGCTGCATTTGGCAGTTTGTAATTTCTCCCTTGTTTGTTGTATGAAATTATTGCTCTGCTCTTCGGAAACCTCTTACGTATTAGAAAGCTATCTCACAAGTTTGTAGTTGGAATTGATTTTCGGACACGTCGTTTTGGAGTTTTCCATCAGTCGGACGGTGGTCCTCTTGTATGGATGTAGTGGCTCGGACTGAGTCGGACAGATCCGGGGGTTCCAGACGCGCATCCCCGAGATTCCCCAGCAGCATCACCGTTCAGCCGAGCGCATCCAGCAGCAGTCGACATGATCCTTCTGGGAATACTTCTAAATCTGTTCGTCATTAAGGGTAAGGCTCATAGAAACAGCCTCCGTGACTTATTTTGACACATTAGGGTCACACTTTACATGACAGTATTCATGCAGTATATTTACATAAATACATAAGTATTTAAACTACACATTTACATAAGTTAATGAAAAGCGTGCACAATATGTAGAGCTGCTACCTGCAAATGCAATTTGCTAGTATAACTATTGTGATTAATTATATCAATTATACTATATATAGACAGACGGATAGATAGATAGATAGATAGAATTTTTTTATGAATGGCTCTTTGGTTATGAAGACAGACTAAATACGACTGTTACTATAGTAAAACCACGGTATTTTACATTTTCTAAGTGGAAAGAGATAAGATAAATTGGCAGATATATATTTTTTTAATGAACGGCTCTTTGTTGGTGAATGCAGATAGATAGATAGATAGATAGATAGATAGATTGTAACATAATACATATAAAACATTTGAAAAGTCTACATTATTACAAGATTTACACAATACACCATATATATTACAGACAAATAGACCATGTGAGAAGAACAAACATTAGAGATATCATAGAGAATTCATCTTAAAAAAATTGGTTGCACACAATATGCAGTGTATTGAATGTATTATACACATTGTGCATGCATAATATTGTATATGTCACATTTTGTAAAAGCCACAATTCAATTGCAATTGCATGGAAACTTATTGCACAGGTGTGTTTTAGGGTGACCGCTGTGCCATGTGCGTGTGCTGAAACAATAGAAAGGGTGCTGTACGCTGAGCAGAACAGATGTGTCTGTCGCTCCCTCACATTTCTGTGTACTTGCTTATTATGTTTAACAAACACTGTACACTCTTAAGAATATCCCAAAATAGCACCATATAATCTTTATATGCAGCTTGCAACAATTTCAGAACCCTTTATGTTGTAAAACCATCATAAAGAGCTTAAACAAGCTTAACTATTAATATCACTTACTGTTAGATGTTTACAAACAAGAAAAATACTTTTAAGAAACCCTCTTTCAGTCTAGCCTCATCTGAGTCTGAGATCATCTTCATGCTTTGAACAATAGGTAATTCTGTCATTCATATACAGTACTTTTAATAGTCCAACAAAACACTGAGATTTTCAGCCAATTAGATGTACTTTACAGCCCTGCGTTTATTTTCTTCACACCTTTGAATAAAAACAGCATAATCCACGCAAGCCAGGTCTAAAAATATAATTCTGTCAACAAATAACAGTATGTTATGAGACATCTGTCACAGTCAATATTATCCTAATTATGTGATGGCAGAAACACACACACATATAGCCAGAGACAGATTAGGCTGGTAAAGAGCAGCTCCATGGTGTTCCTGCAGCACAGCAACCAACATTTGAGGGATCTGGCTTTCTTTCCCCACCTGGGACAACAGGGTGCAATATTGCAAGTGTGAGAGTGCACTGTAGCCCAAGTGGTATTCATCATCATGAGTGGTGTTTGTCACACCCTGGTGCCACAAGAACACGCTGTAATGCGCACGCTGATCGACAGGTTTATTTATTAGCTGTGTTAATGATTGCAGATTTGATGTGCTACTCGTGCTGTGTGTATCCCCGGGGGTCGATCGTATATCAGCCGCATGAAACGCACAGGGACCCCCTGACGGATATCAAGTGGCAAAAATATTTTTTTTCCACAGTGTATTTGCATAGAGATTCTCATGCTTGAATACGTTTTTAAGAGACGACCTGAGGTGGAAAGACGTGCACAAACATACCAAGTCGAAGATTGACGGCCTGTGGGCAGGTGCGCATGTGCAAATACGTGCCAGCCGTGTGCCCAGGTGTGTTTGAGAAAAGGTATGTGTCCGCAACTCTGGACTTTGGCAGCTTCAACTAATTTGCCAGCGACAGATGCTGACAATTTTATTTTCTTTTTCTTGTGCTAGATGTTATCACATTGGACTAAAATGTACAGACATTGTTCACACATAGGTATAAAAATTTGATAATGGTTTTTATTTATTTTTTATTTTTTTGTAGTTGTGGTGTTTCTTGATCGAAAATCACTGCCCTTTAACAAATTGTCTGGTAGTCTTTCATTATGGAATATTCCTACGAAATTCCTACCACATTTTTCATTTTCTCGGACGTGATTGATCATAGGGCTCATTGATCTGCACTCATGCAACTCAGTTTTTGAATGAACATACATAAATATATATAAATATATATATATATATATATATATATAATTTTATTTTGATTTTGATTTTTTTATTAAAAAACTGATGTGCATAAGCTCAAATCAACGAGGCCTATAACCAATCAGTTCCAAAAATAAATACAAATCCTGTGCTAATTGAAAGAAAACAAGTTGACAAAAAGATAAAATCCAATATTTGTTGAACAAAATGAGAGATTTTCAAGCAATTTGTAAAAGGCCGGTCATTTTACTGGGAGCACCAAATGAGGTTTTCAGCACAGTTAGTTTTTCTTACCCCAGTGGCAGATTTTGTTTTTTTCTTGTTTGAATTATAAAAGTATCATGTTTTTAAGACTTAGTACCTTAATCAAGTTTGCTTCTCAAATAAACATATTTTTAGATATTTGTACTGTAAAACAATAAAAAATTAGTTTAATAGTTTCTTCCTCGTTTTTGCTTTTGCACAACTGCACAAGAAATGTTTTGGGATGCTTTAATACACACAGGTGAACCAGGCTTTGTCAGTGCATATACTAGTTGCATGGAGAAAAATATGCTATAATGGACTTAGATGCATCACAGCCAAGGACATCCCTAGGGACAGTCTAATTACACGACCATTTTTAACAAATCAAAGAAGAATCATAAGAACACAGGTTCAATAAACCACATGGAATTTGTTAACAAAAAGGTAATCTTTCCCTCCGGGCACGTATTCTTCACATATGAGGGGATGTTTAGGGTGTTTTCAGGGTCGTGTGTGTGTTTTGTTGATAACCAGGATTTGGAAAGGCAAACACAGTGACAGCAGATGGTGTTGGACTCTCTCGCCTCGACAGGAAGATTCAAGCCAAGCGACAGAATCAGAAAGAGCATGTGTGTGCGTGAGCTCCAGTTGCACAAGGCTTTTATGATGATGTTGTAGCCAATTTTCATTAAAGGCACTGAGCGCTGTGATTTAACGCCGAGGACCGTCTCAGCATCACGTCCCTGCAGTGAACTCCTTCCTCCCAGTGCTTTCGGATTGTCTTCCGCTTCTCCTCACTGTCAATCAGACGGCCCATCCGACCCGGTTCTTTTAATATCGCCGCCATGCTTTGATGTGACGTGTCACCAATAGTGAATAGATGTGGTGCCTTGACCCACATTTGACAAAATCCTTAATGCAGCAAATAACAGTGTGCTCTAGAAGTCTATACAGCAAATATGAGCATATTTACTCTCCGAAAGATACTTAAATACAGTGTTAATGGCTTCTTTTTGGTTCCTTGACATTTGTCATCCTTGCTGAAAAACAGTCATTCACTGTTTTAAATGGATGGTTTGTTTGTGTATGTTTTTGTTGAGTAATTTGTCTAAATTGTTGGTTTCGGCCCTGAGATGCAGCATGCTGTAATTTAGCTGATGGATTCTTCAGTTTTGTGTAGATCGACAGAAGAGACGTTTCCTTGATGTGTATCTTGATATAGTGGAGCTCGGTTTACCACAGAGGTTCAGACCGCTGTACGCATTGATTAGTTAATCACGTTAGACCCGCAAATATTGACAGCTGGAGCCGGTTTGCTGTCGCCTGCCATAAATACGGTCGCAGAACGATACTTAGATTTACAGTACGCACTTTCACTGTCTTTGTCTATTTCACTCACCTCTCATTTCTTTCACTTGCATGTACAGCTGAACTTCACTGCAGAAACTGTGTCTGTCGTTCTCTCTCAGTATGTGCATGAGACTTAAAGCCTCAAGGTGTGTGTGTGTATGTGTGTGTGTGTGTGTGTGTGTGACTGTCACTTGCTAAATGTGATTTTAGTGCATGCACACACAAATATTTTGTAATACCCGGCCAGCATGTGTTTGATTGCCATCAGCCTCCATACTGAGACGGTTTCCTATTGTGTGAGGCGTCTGCTGTCTGTCATTCTGTTTACTTTCTTTCTGTTTCTTTCTCACTCCATCACTCACTTTTTAACTTCTGTGTACTCGTCTTTCTCTGAATCATTGTCTGTTCTCTGAAAAGGGAAGGCACCGTTTTATTTATTATTTTAATTTCATATAATTTGGACTGTTAGTCCATACAATATCATTTACAATTATGCAATGCAGTTTTAAATCAAAATAATTATGAATTAGTTGAATTAATTGCAATGTTAATTATAATGAATTAATCACAGTTATTACATGTATTTGCTCAGAAAAGACATTATTGTGGCTAATGAGTAAAGCAGTGAATAGACAGAAAGTCAGTATATTCTTTGTTATATATCCATATCATTGAACGCAAGTCTAACACTTTGTTACTGTGTCTGATATAGACTTATGGGCCTTTTGCATACGTTGTTGTATTAAGATATTATGCTGTTTTTCAGCATTGAATGTCATGAACTTTTAAAATCATGTTCTATTCCATTGTGTTCTGTGGGTTATGCCAAAAGCTGGTGCTGTCCTGACTGTGGACTCCTAAAATGTTGTATTACATTTTATTATAATTATCCACTAAAATAAATATATATAAATATATTCATATTTATGTATTTTTGTATACAGCTAAAATTTATAAAATATTAATATATTAATAAATATTAACATAAATATTAATTAGTGTTATTTTAGTATAATTGAGATATTATTATAGGTTTTTATATTTTGAATTTTATATTTTGAAATTATAGTTTGAATTTTGAGTAATTTTGTGTTTTTGTAATTTTTATTAGTTATTTTTTAGTGTCATAATAAATATATATATATATATATATATATATATATATATATATATATATATATATATATATATACACACACACACACTTTTTGTTTGAAAAATTTTAGTTTAAAAATTTAACTAAATGAAAATTAGGTATGTTGCTAGCTGATTTTGTTTTATATTTTATTTTGATTCAGTTGTTTATTTAAAGTGCCAAATGTGTTTTTTTTATGGTTTTAATTTTAGTTAACTAGTTTAAGTTTGAGTTAATTTAGTGAATTAAATTGATTTAGTTTTTTTTAATTAAGTTATTTATTAATTAAAATGTATGATTCATCTATTCAAATAAATATGAATAAATAATAATAATACATCTAAATGTAACATTTAAACTACACTTAGGGAGTAGCTTAAATAAATAAACAAACAAATTGAAATTGCTTTTCGTATTAGTCACTGGGAACTTGCAATGTACTGTAATTTTCATTATGTCAAAATAGTTTATTGTATCTAAAGTTAATATGCAGCGTCAAGATTTTCAGTGGTTGACAGAAAAGTGTAAAACTTTGGTGCTGCTGAGCTATCAAACAAGTATCCAATACATCAGCACTGACTCTAAATTTAGAGCGGGGCTATCTGAGGGCAGATGGGAAACCTGTTTGATAGCAGACATTAATTACGCAATTCTGTTTGGTGCCACTAGAGGCTCAGCGATGACATGCTTCACCTTTAAGAGGATAAATGAAAACATTGGCAGATCAAACACCTATCTTTAAATAGCACATATCATCTCAATATTGAACTGTTTGTCAAATATGTGCGAGATCAAAGCGTGTTTACTTGTCTGTTTAACTTCGGCCGCCGCAGTAGATGGTCTTTCACGGATGGATCATCACTCTGTGAGCTGTGGAAGGAGGTGCCATTTTGTGGTAGAGGAGTCCTAAGCCATGACCAACGGCCACAGCTGTGGGTTCTCAATCACCACATGCTTTAAAATGAGGCCTAGCGCAATTACTGCCCCTGCCACTGCAAAGAAAAACAGACAAAAAGGGAGTTGGAGGTCATGGGGGGAGAAATACAAGAACACATGTCTCATGCTTCTGTAGTAGTGCAAGGCTTTTTCTGTCGCTACTTAATGAAAAACAGCAAACGTAGCCATGAAATTACACAGGCCTGTCACAGTTTCCCCACAGGTCACCCTGAGACCTGGCTGACAGCGAGGGTCTTTGGAGTTGATGAAGTCTGTTAGGATTGAGCTTGAGAATGGACACGAAGCACAAAGTGTCTGTTGTCAAGAGCTGAGTTTGAAACTCTTGATGTATGAAGTTGGTGAATGAAGATTTTCTGCTCGTTTAAGTTATCTGTCCTCCTGCAATAGCAAGACGGGAAATTCCTTTCAGAGAAGAGGTCTCTTTTAAATTAATTCTGCCCTTGAGTGCAAGTTAAGGGACTTTGATCTTCGTTTTTACACGGTCACTGTCGAAATGTTTTCAATGCATCTAGAATGCAGATATTATAACGATTATATATTATAGTGAAACAGATGAAAATCCAAAGACTGTATTGTGTTACATAACCAGGCACAATTGGAATCAGAATTCAGCAGAAAACTCATTCACAAATTCTACATATTCCCTGCACTTTTTGTGTGCCTTCTCTTTTAAATACTTTGGCCAATATAGCAGCTTTTCCATCTAAATGAACTGGAACAATTTGTCCCAGGAACTTTTTTACAAGACCTGTTGCTGTCTGTGTTTCCATCGCAGCCTAAAGTACCATGAAGATTAGGCCAATAGTCTGGTGAAGTAGGACTTTGCGCGATTGCTTCTCCCAGTCAAGGAGGGGGCACTAATGTCGAACAACAATAACATCATACTAATGGATGGAAAATCATAATTTCTTTGTCATTGTTTCCAGTTCCCGCTTAATTTAAAAAATGGTGGTTGAAATGCAATGCTGCGTAGAGTCAACCAATCCAAATGCTGCTTGAACTCAACCAATCAGCATGTTCGGAGCCCAAGTCCCACCCACAAAAGTTCCAGACCTTTCGAGCAGGGACTTTCTTAGGGGCAAATATATACCCGGAACTTTATTTAGATTCTGGTTCCTGTGGTAGAAACACACAGAGGACCATGCCAAAATCTTCAGGACCTGGGGAAAGTTCCTGTCTTGGAAACAGGCTTTATGACTGATTTCATCAACCAACAGGACTGTAGTGGCTCCATTTCTATCTATTTGGCCTATTAAATTCAAGACTTCTCAAAACAAGGATTTGTCAACCCAACATTCAAGACAAACATCTGGGGGGTTTTCTGGCTAAACAAATGTCTTTGAATTTCAATCTATTTAAATTCTTCCTCACATTCGAATTAATTCTGCATCCTGTTTTGTAATGTACCTCCAGTTCAATTTGAATTCAGGAACTGATTGGGAATTTAAATAGGAATTAGCTCACTGGTAAAAAACATTGTTAATAAATGGTTTCAAAATTGACTTTACTCACTATCCTCCAGGGGCTGTTCCCTCTGTGGTGCCGGTGTTCCCCGGGACTGTGGACTGCATAGAGGCTGTACAGAAATGTCTAAAGACCCCGGAGTGTAAGCGACAGTTCCGGCACCTGGAGTACTGTGTGGATGAAGAGGCGGTGACTCCCCTCAGTCTGGAGGGGCGGCAGGCCTGCATTGATGCGCAAAACAAACTCATGCACTATCAGAGCCTGCAAGAATGCAAGTGTCAGCGAGGGTCTCGCATGGAACAACAGTGCCTGAGCGTTTACTGGACCATCCGTTTTCCACAGGGTAAGACGAATAAGGGAGAGTTTTTACTTTTCATATGGTGACTGTTGTTAACATTAAGCCCTCTTATATTTTAACCTCTCCTCTACAACCACCTGATCCATTCTCATTTAGTCCAACCCTATTTTTTTCATTAAAAGACCTGTTTGATTCAGAAATAGGAGTTCAAGGGAGTCTGTGGAAAAACTGTGCGAAAAAAGACCAACATTTTAAGTTTTAGACCAATATTTACAGTGAAAATGACTATTAAAATACATTTAAATTACCAAAAAGGACATTATATATAACAGTATACAGTGGGTATAGAAAATAATCACTCCTCTTTAAAAAAATAAATCACATTTTGTTGCTTTGTAGCCTGAAATCAAGACGGACACAGTTTTTGTGATGTTTTTTTTTTTTTTATCAAATAAAAGAAGGCTTAGTGAGAATAAGAGACTTCTTTAAAAAAAAATCAATTCAATAACATAAAATTCAATTGTAAAATAAGATAAAATAAATCCAACCCAAACTTCAGAAAGGGTGTAAATAGATGTGTATGCTGTATATTCAGTTTCACTCAGAAATATATCATATTATAGAAGCATTATATGCACTGCTAATTCAGTTTCATGTTTTTTTTCTTTCAGTTTCATGTTTCATGTTTCAGTTTCACTTTCACTCCCTAGATTATTTACTGACTGAACTGCTCATGTCCAGCAATTCCCAAGCCAGCGAATGTCATGATGAAAGGAGCAGGTTTAAAGAAAGTGAATAAGAAAGTAAAAGAGGGAGTAGGTAACTCCAGAGAAAAGTCGTAATAAAGAATTCAGTTAAATATATTTCAAAATGATTGCCTTTGTTCTATCGGTAATAAACAGTGAACTCATAGATCTCAGTGGATGCCGTTTGCGATGTTCTTTCAGGACATGCCAAAACGCTTTAATGAGAGTGTCGAGTGAGCTACCAGAGGATTTAGATTTAGGCAGTAATAGCATTTAATGAGTGCTCAGTAATGTTTATGAAATGGCAAGGAGGCATAAAACCCAGTCAGACACCAAACAAACGACTGGCTGACTGACAGTGCTATCGTGATTAATCTCACCATTCCCTCATCTGTTCATTACGCTCTGTGGGACAGGCGCGCACATGCAGGAACCGGAATTTGCAGCGTACTGTCGAGGGTGTCTGGTTTCGTCTCACAGCAGAAGTTTCTCGCTCGTGTGTTTGCTCATGAGCAAAAGAGATTACGGAGATGCTGGTGAATGACGTCAAAGCACGGCTGCAAAATTAATTGATTCTGAGTCCGTATTCCCACCCGAAATGGCTTATTAATATTAAACCTTATGAAACAGGAAGATGGTTTCCCACAGCGACTCATCAAGAGCTGTTGTAAATGCTGGTTTCTCCCAGGTTTCTCCAGCAGCAAACTCGTCATGCATCTAAGTGCAACTCAGGGGCCACAGGGGCCAGAAGGGCCCCGGCCTGATCGACAGTCTTAGAAATAAGTGCTTTTAAAACACATCAACTGTAAATGTCAAGTGTTCTTCTCCTGTGTGCTGGAAATGAAAACTATCAGCAAGGATATGCAAGGCATGTAACTGTGATTGTAGATTGAAATGTGGCGTGCGAACAAGATGAGGGATGGGAGGGATTCCGCCTGTTTGCAATTGTTTGAAGAATCTGTGATTCTAATAACCACATTTTCAGAAAATTTCCCCAAAAGAATATCACAACATGACACTAAAATAACAGGCTTGTGAAAAGACAAAATATGCATTTTGGAGTTAGCTTATTTATAACAAGATTTTTTAAAGAAAATATGAGTGGTGTTTGCTGACTGCTAATCTATTGCTAAAGTTGTTGCTAGGGTATTCAGAAGGTTCGTAGGTGTTCTGGGTGGTTCTAGGACGTTGCTAGGTCTCCATGATATTCTGATCTCTAGATCTAGATCAGGGATCCTCAAATCTGGACCTCGAGATCCACTTTCCTGCAGAGTTTAGCTCTAACCCTAATCAAACACACCTGAGCAGGCTAATCAATGCCAATCAATGTCTTTTGGATCATTCGGGGGAAAAAGCAAACAGGTGACTTTGATCAGGGTTGGAGCTAAACTCGGCAGTGCATTGGACCTCCAGGGCAAGATTTGAGGAAGGGGGATCTAGATGATGGAAGACAAGTTCATACTGTACCACACTTCATACAGAGAGGTAATTCATGAAAGTGCTTTACATAGTTGTTATAAAAAGATAAAGATAAACTACATTTTAACACCATTTAAGAATACGGAAGGAAAGAAGGAAGGAAGGAAGGAATAAACAAAAGTTTAATTTAAAAATAAAAACAAATAAAATACATAAATAAAATAGATAAAAGGATAGAAAAAACATATCAATAAAATAATGAAAAATAAATAAAAGAAAAAAAACATTTTCAAACCATTTAAGAATAAAGAATAAATAAATCTAAATAAATAAAATAATAAATATAAATTGCATTAAAATAAAAGGAATATCTAAATAAAATAATAAAAAATAGGGGTTAAATAACAAACCTAACCCTAACCCTTTAAATGAATAAAAATGAAAGAAAATACCTTAATAAAATAATGAAAAATATAAATAAAAAGTACAATTTAAAAATGTTATACGAACAATTTAAAAATATGTAGAATAAAGAATACACTAACGAATCATACCAACTTGTGGAAAATGGGCATCCAATGTACCCTTTAATACTTAACATTTTAATATATTATGTTGTGTGTGTGTGTGTGTGTGTGTGTATGTGTGTGTGTGTGTGTGGTTTCATACTCACTCATCTTGGAGTGTCCACAGGGCTGTGTGATACAAATAGACTGGTGACTATTTTAACTTGTGTCTTGATCCAGACCCCTCAATCTGGACTGACATTTCAACCAATGCATATACTTAATCACAAACACTGACCTCTTATTAAAATCTGTAAGACTTTAAATCTTTATTAAAGACATTCCATATGAAATTTGATAATGAGTGCTGCTGTTAATTAGGTATAGTGATAGGGTAATGGTACAGTTTGGTGAGCTTAATGACATTAGTCTTAAACAAACTGGTGTCTTACAGTTATGTTTGTGTTTGTATTGCAGGTTATGATGACATTGAGACATCCCCATATGAAGACTTTGAACTGGAACTTGTGAGAAACAGCGAAACATCAAAACTAGCCTCAATAGTTTCAGGTACTGCAGCCATATTAGTGATACAGCCAAATAAAATGTGTTTTCCTCCACAGCTGAATGCACTGTGATGATGTAAGCTAGTGTATTGCTGTATGTTTGTATGTTTGTGCTTAATATGTGTCCTTGTCTTGCAGTTGTATTTCTACACTGAAAAAAAAATGCTGTAGGATTTTAAAATACTAGTAACTTTCAGAAATAATGACTAAGAAATGGCAAGTAACACACTGAATTAAAGGATTAGTTCATCCAAAAATGTATATTTGCTGAAAATGTACTCACCCTCAGGTTATCCAACATGTTTATTTCTTCTTCAGAACAGATTTTGAGAAATGTATCATTACATTACACCAATGGATGTTCTGCAGTGAATGGGTGCCATCAGAATGAGAGTCCAAACAGCTGAAAAAACGTCAACACAATAATCCATAAGAAATCCACACTCCAATCCATCAATTTACAGCTTGTGAAGTGAAAAGCTGTGTTTTTGTAATAAACCGATCCATCAAGAAGTGTTTTGCACAAACCATGATATGGCTTTCTCTAGTGAAAACGTTGTCTCGTCGGAATCAGGAGAGAAATATGTACAAATAAAACACTTTATTGTGGATTATATTTTAGCCAGAAACAATGGTTTAAAGTTAAAACACCTTACGATGGATTTGTTTGCTTCAAAAGACATCAAATGTTGAACTGGAGGTGTGTGGATTACTGTGATGTTTTTATCACCTGTTTGTCTCTCATTCTGACGGCACCCATTCACAGATCCATTGGTGAGTAAGTGATTTTCTGGTACAGTAACATTTCTCTAAATCTGTTCAAAATAAAGAAACAAACTCATCTACATCTTGGATGGCTATCATGGCTTGAGGGGGAATTAGTTTTTGGGGGGAACTATGCCTATTTTAATTGTAAAATGCTGAAGTAGACAGAATAAAATATTATTTTCTTGCAAAACTTATAGTAATCTATATTTTATTTACAACTTTCACAAATATTTTTTTACAGTGTGTATGTAAAATATAAAAAGCATAACACTGCTTTATACAGGCCTAAAAGCATTTGGACACTTAGGGCCAGATTTAACAGCTTGCACCATCTCAAACCATGTTTCGGTGTTAAAATAGTACTGTCAGGATTTACTAAAGACGCACAGTGGAGAATTAGCGCTGAAAAGGCATGGACACAGTTATTTTTGTGCCTGACCTTATTGAATATTATTGAATATGCATTTGCAGGAATTTCCATTTCAGATCCAAAATTTATGATGAGATTATTAATTAATATGAACCATGCAATGCGTTTTACTAACATTTGCGCTCATCGGATTATTGGTATTTGCGCCATCATTTAATACAGCAGATGCTAATTTGCGCTGCTCTTGGTAGATTGTGTTGGTCATTATGGAAATTATCTGGCTGCGTCTGTGTTCTTTAATTTGAGCATTGTCAGTAAATAACCTGCGAAAATTTCCAATCCCATTAGTGCTTTTTTGGAATTGCGCTCTCACGCTGATTTGCCTGTTTAGTAAATCTGACCCTTAATTAAAAGTGTCTTTTGGTCTTTTTCAGTGTCCTCCCTTCCTCTGACGGATCAGAACCAGTGTTTGAAGGCAGCTCAGGACTGTGGGTTGTACGAGAAGTGCGGTTCTCTGCGCTCGGAGTACGCATTAGCATGCACTAAGATCATACCTGGCACAAACCACTGTAACCGGCACAAATGTCACCGGGCCCTGCGGAGGTTCCTGGAGCGTGTTCCAGAGGAGTACAGCTTCGGTGTCTTATTTTGTCCCTGTTCGGATACTCTGTGTGGGGAGAGAAGGAGAAAAACCATTGTGCCCTCCTGTTCCTATGAGGAGCGAGACGAACAGCCCAACTGCCTCAATCTGGAGAGTTACTGCCTCAAAGACAACCTGTGCAGGTGAGATACGCATCTGTTAGCAGTTGGACAAAAATATCTGATTTGTGAATCGGTCATTCTTTTGAATCTGATCGTTTCAATATATATATATATATATATATATATATATATATATATATATATATATATATATATATATATATATATATATATATATATGAAGAGTTCAGATGCAAAAGCCTCTAAATGCCATCTGAAATTTTCATCTAAAATTAGGATTTTTATCAAGGTCCTATGCTTAGGTTGAGTCATTTTATTTAAATGGCAATGTACAGGTCCTTTTCCAGGCTATTAAAGTGAAATAACTGAACATAAATATAGGAGCCTGATAAAAGTCCTAATTTTTTATGAATATTTCAGATGGCATTTAGAGGCTTTTGCATCTGAACTCTTCATATATATATATATATATATATATATATATATATATATATATATATATATATATATATATATATATATATATATATATATATATATATATATATATCATGATAATTTAATAGAATATCAAATAGATAGGTATAGAAAACTGTAATATGTTTTCAGCTAAGACATGTACATGAATTTTAGTTTGAACAGTTTGAAAGAACAAATTTGTGACATATTACTCTCGGAACAGATGCTTTACCCCTCTTTCAAACTAACCTTTGATAACAGCACAGCATGATCACCTCCACCTTCTGGAAATATAAGTCTTCCCAGTAACACTTTAGAATAAGGTTCCATTAGTTAATGTTAGTTAATGTATTAATTAACATGAACAAACAATGAATAATACATTTATTACTGTATTTATTCATCTTCGTTAATGTTAGTTAATGAAAATACAGTTATTCATTGTTAGTTCATGGTAATTCACAATGCATTAACTAATGTTAACAAGCACAACTTTTGATTTAAATAATGCATTAGTAAATGTTGAAATTAACATGAAATAAGACTTATAAATGCTGTAGAAGGATTGTTCTTGCTTAGTTCATGTTAACGAAAGTAGTTAACTAACATTAACTAATGGAACCTTATTCTAAAGTGTTACCGTCTTCCCTTTTATCTTCCTCTAAAAAAAGCTGTCTCTGGCAGTTATGCTTATCTAAGCATTATTAATAGCACAGAACATAATGTGTTGGATGGAAGAAAGAACAACAGGTCACATATTATACAATTAGACAATATTGTATTTAAACAACCATAAAAAAAAATATATGTTTGGAAAATGCAGACTATCTTGAACAACATGGATATATTTAGTCAATACTGCCACTCCCTATTTGCAGAGGGGTTGCATCATCTCATCCTTGGGGGGTACGAGGGTCTGGTCTAGGGTAGGCAATGCCCCCCTGATTCTCCTTGTGCCCCCTATCCACAGGATACTCAACAAACAACAGTACAATTCTGCTTAAGTCACCCATTTTTTCCATCAGCGGCACTGCATTTAGTCCTTAAATATTTTTTTAAAAATTACAAAATGAATAGTACAAAATTCCATTAGATATTGAAAAAAAATCTAACCATTCATAAGTCCTAAGTAACTCGTTATTTAATAATAAAAAAAGCACTTTTTTGTGTTGTAGTTAAAGGTGCAGTAAGTGAGAAATGCTGTGAAAGCGGATCTGTTTGAGCACCGAAACACACTTGTAGCCAGTCATCAGTAAGGGGCGTGTCCAGTAATGATGGGGGAGGTGCCTATGTTGAAAAGCAGTAGGAACATTTGTTTTAGTGATTTCTCAGAAATCACTTACTGCACCTTTACTTCATACCATATTTTTTTTTAAATAATATATTTTAAATATTAGATGAAACACTTAAACGTAAAAACTTATTTTAAAATAAATATTTCACTAAAACTAAAATTGTAATAAAATTAAATAGAAATACCATGTTAAAATATAAGTTAAAAAACTAAAATTAATAAAAATGACTGAAGCACATAACAAATGTTACAAAACAAAAAAAATTAACTGAACACTGAATGTACAAACAAAAAAAAAAAGAAAATATAAATATATATATTATGAAGTTAATTCAAAACGTGAATAGATTCTATAATAACAAATAAAAATAAAATAAAATTGTTCTAAAGTAATGCTGTTGCACAGAAGCACCAACAAATAAACATTTGTAGGGGCAGCGTAAACATTTATTTATTTATTTTTTCAATTTTAAATGTTGGTAAAGGTTTAAAAACTAGTGGCTTTTTAAAGACATAGCAGAAGCCACAGAAAACTAGTTGTGTCAGCAGTTTAATGACTGTGCATGCAACTAATAAACACTTAACCTAATATGGATATCACCCAGTTAATCAGTTATGACTATATGGAAAGCATTACAGTGAACAACACTGATCAGGTTTATAACATGTTCCCTCACTTTTAAAACCGTCCCGACACCTTTGATGAAATAATGTACACACTACACAGAACAAAAGCACATGGTGTATATCAATACAAATCTGATTTAAGCATCTGATCATGCATTCTGTGCACAGATTTCAGAAATTGACATACATTTATGTTCTAATCGTCCTGTGTCCGTATTCAATTTTGTCTGGTCTTTCAGGTCAAGATTGGCTGATTTCCAGCAGAACTGTCAGCCGTCTCCTCTCTCTCCCTCCGGCTGTCTCCGGGAAAGTGGAGCCGTGTGCCTCAAGGCCTACGCTGGGCTCATCGGTGAGAAACCACCTCAGATGACCTTGAAAAAATGGACACAACTTAACGAAGAGTACAAAATGCACAAATCGATAAATCACTGCAGTACAGTCCGTACTTAAATAATATTACATTTTTAATGACGAGCACTTCTGCATCCTGCTGGAGTGAGTTCACTGAAATGAGAAATGGTATCAGGAACGAACGGTCAGAGCAGTTTGGGTTCAACTTCATGTCGTGGGTTTACTTTAACCCAGTGTGCCACTTATATTGAATTAACAGGACAACCTGAGGCAACATAATTAAACCGGAGGGGGGTGGATAGACTACACTGGTTGGAGATTCTCCCAGATGGGCTTTGGGCTAATTGGCTTGGGATCTTTTCCTCTGGCTGTCTCTCATCCCCTCTTTCCCTCTCCCTCCCTCTGCAGGTACCATCATGACACCAAACTACGTGAGTAACAGCAGCACAGAGGTGTCTCAGTGGTGTAATTGCGAAGGCAGCGGGAATCAGTGGCAGGACTGTCTGCGTATCCTGCACATGTTCAACAGCAACACCTGCCTGCGTGAGTATCCCAGAATATCATTTACAGATCATCTTAATGTTTGCGAAAAAGAGTGTAAATATGTAACGGTTCTGGCAGATTTGATGTTTCTTACAGACGCCATGAAATCGTTTGACATTCACACTTTTCTTTTGTGTGATGATGACATATTTGACATTTTAAAAAGTTACTCAAATATAATATTATTTTAAACTGTAATAATATTTCACAGTATTATTGTTTTTACTGTATTTTTGATCTAATAAATGCAGTCTTGTTGAGCATAAAAGGCTTCTTTAAAAAAAATGTATATATAAAAATTTTTACTGACCCCAAACTTTTGAAGAACAGTGTATACAATCTGCTCTAAAATTTCAGAATAGATCTCAACACAATGATTAAATATCTGCTTCTCTGCAATCACGATTTAAATATGAACTGAAGCATTTCTCGATAAATTCAACAAAATGATAGCTTTGCTATGCACAATAATTTTTATTCGCTTCTGCACAGAACATTATTTCAAGATTTTTGGTCCATGTTATCAGATGACTGTGAATGTTAAATGTGGATATGGACTCAAAGTATATTTTGTCAACTTTTTGGAGTAGTCAAGACATCATAACAGACATGAACTAAAACTCTCTTTTCCTATCAGGTAATGCCATTGATAACACGGGAAGCTCCACCCCTCACCCAATAGAAGACACGCCCCTTCCTCCGCCTCGCCCCTCCCCTCAGATCCAGCACGATGAGTTGAAAATTAACCTGCTGCCTGAACCCAATACAGTGAGTAGTAAACACATTTCATAAAACAACCACCACACAATCAAATTTCTTCATCTACAATGCTAACTCAATGTAATTCACACAGAAGAACCATTTCTTAAGCTCCGCCCATGTATACTAGTTAATGTATACTGGTTAATTCTGGCCTTTTGAGATTTAAAAATAAAGGCAGGCCCAGAAAATCCGCAGTCCTTGCGCTTTGAACATACTGATGGATCCGAGAACTGAACTTAAACGGTTATGCAAGGCTGATTGTGTCACTGCAGAAACACACGGTCACACGGCGTCACCGTGCAGCCGCTACAGTAAGCACAAAAACGCTTGTTCAGAAAACCAACCTTCTGCATTTCATTTGGTTTCCTGTCTACATTGTGGGATGCTTGCTTCCAAAAGTTCTTTGTTAATTTATTGTATTTATTCAACTGTGACGACTGGAACAAGAGTAATGAATGCAAGTTTTTGTTATTCTGTATCTTTAGCATCTGTAAAAGAGTCCAATTTCTTAGACTTACTCAATAGGTCATGATGCTTTGAACAAAAGGTCCGACCTCTGACCCCTATGCACATGACCTTTTTAAAATGTCCTGTCTGGTCTTTATCTTACTTTAAAATTGTTATTTCACGGATATGTTCACCTGGTTTTCATCCATGCACAAAGATGGTAAACAAATGCCACATGTACCTAAAGGGATCAGTGTGGGGTCGGTATCAAACTGCCTGAACTGCCACCTTCAATTCAATCAGAAATAATCACACAACCCACAGGCCCTCACGAACACAATCATGGTAAGGAATTAAATCTATATCGATTTGCTCTGTCCTTTAGTTAGATTATATTGTGCTTTGGAATGAGGGTGTCAGCTTTATTTTTCTTTCATTATGGCCGTCCGCCAAACTTTAAATGACTCAATGAGACTTAGTAGGCAGCGTCTCTGAATCAGATCTTTAATTTGTCCTCAATCTTGTGGTTGCCTTGGTTTAGTGCTGTATCTGAAAGTGACCATATACTTGGCAAAGTTTGAGCCACAATTCTTAACAGTTATCAGTGAAATCTTATGAGCATTAGCATAGTATTCGCAAAGTCATTTAGTGATAGCCAGTGACCATCCCTACGAACCCACCAACCAATCAAAAAATAAATTAATTAATCAATTAAAAAATAAATAAATATATCAATAATTGAAAATTAATATGTAATGCAATTTAATAATTAAATACATGAATAAAGTGCAAATTTGAGCTAACTGTTAGCATTAGCCAAACTTTTTGCGAAATATCTGTGCCAAAGTCATTTCTTGATAGACAAGCTTCGTGACCCTATCCAAATAAATTATTTTTCTTTTTTGCAAAAATCATTTTGTTGGCTACTTCTGAATGGTTGTCAATAGAGAAACAGGCTTTTTTGACAGCATAATGATGTAATACTGAAGCTAACGGGCTAAACCCTGACCCCCTGGACAAGGTATTAGCATTAGCATAATATCTGAGCCAGAGTCATTTCTTGATAGACAAATAAGCTACTAGAGCTACTGGGAGTAACACCGTCCAACAAAATCAGTCACTGGTGAAACATCTGCTTTGCAAATTTCCTTCAAAAATGATTTTGCGTGCTACTTTTGAATAGATGTCAGTGTAAAACATGCTTTTTAACAGCATAATGGTGTCGTGCTAAAGCTAACCGGCTAAACCCTGACCCCCTGGCTATGTTATTAGCATTAGCTGTAGCATAATATCTGGCTAAAATAATTTCGTGATAACCAATCAGCTTTAAGGGCTTCAGGGAATGACACAGTTTGTGATAGCAACACTTAATAGACTATGTATTGTAAAATGGATTGTTTATTTGCTGCCCTCATAAAAGAGAAGCAAATAATCCCTTGGCGTCCATAGGCGAACAGACTTTATCAAGAAACGCTGCTCTGATCTGTGTGTCTTTGTGTCCTCGCTTTGGACCGCTTGCACATCCTCTGTTCCCAGAACACACAGACCACAGCATTCAGCTCAGAGATAATCTGGGCCTGCAGACAAAAAGGATTCAATTCAGTTTCTGCTGTCATTTATTTCCTTCCTAGACTCTCTCTCTCTCACTTGTGTTCTCTAGCAAATCTCTCCTCTCCAAATGTCCCTGTCTTTCCTGATCTGTCTCTCTTGATGTGCTTCTTACTTTCTTGGGCTGTCTTTCTCTCTTTCTCTCTCTGAACGGATTAGCTAAAGGTGTTTGCAAGCAGCGGTGCATCAGTCAAACATCATTAATATTAATGTATTCATACCCATCTGCCTGTCTCTCTAGCTAACTCTCTTTTTCTTTTTCTCCTTATCGTTCATTCCTAATCCTTCTCCCTCACAATCTCTCTGACCCTCTTCCTGAAAAATACGCACCATCGTATTGCTCCTACTTTTCTAAAACTGTAATTCTTAGGTGATTCATTTATTTTCTCATATGATTAATTTTTTATCACAATTAGTTCAACTAATTCTATCTCAGATGTTTCTCATAAGACTCCATGTATCAAAGTTTAAACTGTTCAATTGTTATTTTTATATAACATTATGTGTTATTTTTCTTTCCATCTGGACCACAAATAGCTCCATCTCTAAACTCACGCCACAGAAGGCAACAGTTGAACTGTGAGCTGTGAGGTTGTAAATCGATTGTATGTTTTTGTTGAAGACATCAGCCAACATTTTCTACTTACATTTACAAAAAAGAAAAAAACAAATCCTGTTTAACAGCAGACTGGTGAGAAACTACATTTCCCATGATTGTGCAAACAAATGTCCACCAATCAGAGAAGAGAAACAAGTAAACTTTGCCAAAAGAACACTTTGGTGCCCACAAAATCCCATGAAGAACAACAAATGACTTAATAGTCTAATCAAATTCAAACTACTTCATATTTGTATATATACGCATAGTTTGCGATAAACATAAAATAGAAATTTTCTATAGACACAATCAACCTATTTAAATCAACAGGTCTATGTTCCTCCATTGTTTTAATTTTTATTATGTCATTCCCAATGCTTCATGTGTTTGTAGTTCCTTCCCTCATTGAAGCCGCCTCGTACTTTCCTATTTTTTGTGCAATTTAAAAAAAAAAAAACTTTTCACCTTCAAATAAAAGTTTTAAGTTTGTAATGTCTTAATTCACCCCATAGTCGCACAGCTTCTTAAATATTGACTTATTTAAAATTCCTATGAAAAAAATACTTTCCCAGGCCGAGGCCAGTGAAGTGGTTAGGCACCAGTTTTATAGTTAATATTTATTATTATTAATAATATTAATAATAACAACATTTTTAATTAGCTTTCTTTAAATGTATATCTTTCATTTTAATTTTAGTTTAAATTTTATAAAATTTCTAGTGTTTTAGTCAGTTTTAGTTTATATATATATATATAAATCTTTGTATATATTATTTTTATTTGTTTTAAATTTAGTTACAAATAAATTCATCAATCTAAACTACATTAAAATGAGAAATATTGTTTTGGCAATTAGTTGAAATAAAACTAAAAATAAACTTTTTTTTCAGTCAATGTTATTATTTAATATAGAATGACAAAAATTATTATAATTTTTTTTTCATGGTTTTAATTTTAATTTTAGTAAACTGTAATAACCCAGGCAGTGTTTTACTCTTTTGGCTGTGCCAGTGTTACAAAAATTGTAATAATAGTGTTTAATATTATATGTCGAACATCACCTGACCAAACCAGAAATCAAGTCTCATCTATGGGCTTGTTGTTTTACTTATTTCTCGTTTTATTCAACTTTAATATCAAAATGTTAGTGAGAAGGCAAAAAAAAAAAAAAACTTTAAGATATTAATCTGGACATCAATCAGTTTGGACATTAGTTAAGATTGATATTTCTTATGAAGGCATCCTGAGTAAAACAGCTAACAAATCACATACAAAAGACCTGAACCGGAAGTTATGTGACCTGTTCTACAGAAATTTGTTGTGCATAACCGTCATTAAAGAGACATTTCTCTGTTTCCAAAAGGTGGCTGAAAGTGAAGAAGATAAGGAGGAAGACCAAACCGAAGAAGGGGGAGGGTTCAACGTCATCCCTCCATTCTCAGACAAGGCGACAGTCACTAACCTGGGCTCTGAGGCCGGAAGAGTCCATAGCTCGGCCTCCACCTTCTCCATCACTCGCTTCCTACTCAAGGCCCTGCTGCTTATTGCCCTCCGCTGGGGGTAGAAACCCTCGGTCACAAACACACACACACACACACACACACACACACAAAACATGCAAACACACTTCCTTCTGAAGTACACGCTCACATCCAGACTCTATCATTGAGGGATGACAAGAACAACAGATTGGACGGCGAAACGAGCGGACAATTGTTCTTTCCCTCTTTCCTTCTTTCATTCAATCCTTTTTCTTCTTCTCGGGAAGATGGTCTGTTATAGATATAGCTGCTTGTTCATCAGGGAATCGCTTTCTAAATGGGATTCCCCACCTGAATCATTTGAATCACACAGAAGATTCACGACTCCTCGGACTGAGAGCAGCCGACGGTGAACGAATGATTTGGTCTTGCCATGTATCTATTGTATAATGTCAGTGTTCTTCAGAAAAGTGAGTTAAACCAGGAAAGCGTTTGCTTTTCCTGGGTTCCAAAAACCCGCCGTGTTTATTGTCGCTGATCATGTCGTTGTATGAAATCAGACAAAATGTATGTGTGTTTGTAAGAACGTGATTCGCTCGACATCACTGCTCTCCAACTTGAGAGCAAAAAAAAAAAAATGTGTTGAGCAAGATTTCCGAATCTTCCCGTTTTCACGCCTCTGTGTCTCTGGAATCAGGCAGCACACCTAATCACACACACACACACACACACACACACACACACACACACACACACCTCTGCCCTGCTGTGGAGCCGATTGCGCAGATGCAAGCGGTTTTCATTTATTGCTCTATCTGAGATGTGCTTTCATTTTTTGACTCAGCACAGACTGTGCAGTCTAACCAGGGGCATAAATAAAAAACATGTAGAAAAAACACGAGTAATAAACCGAAAATAAAGAAATAAACACACTAAATAAATAAATATATCAGCGCACAGCAGGTGTAGGAGTCCGGTCTGGGTTTAGATCCCGAGGGGAAGAAACAGGAAGTCATTTTCCAACCGCCTGTCGCCTGTCGCCTCTCCCTGTGCCTGTTGTTTTACTTTCACAGAGATAATGGCTTACAACACAAACTGTTTATCTTGTTGTGTGTTCACGAGGACGAATCTCTCGTGATGGGAGCGAAATAGAAAAAAGAGATCAAGGGAAAGAACCGACGGAGACGGGGAGAGACTCAAACCCTCCAGCGAAGAGGGGAAAAAAAACATACAGTCTAGAATCACATGCTTTTTCTGTTTCTTATAAATCTTTTGCTGACACCAATGCTTTTTTCTCAATCTCGTTTCTTTTCGTCGCTCTTGTGCATGTCCGTGGAAGTGAGAGAGAGAAGATGGGTGCGCTCTTACTGAATTCAGTCAAGAACTTCCTTCTCAGCTGTTGATGGACATATGTTCAATATGTAATATAAATATGAGATTTGGTTCCTCACAGAATCCTATTCCCCTTGGACCACAAGTGCAAAATGCAATATTGTCATCCAGAAAATCAAAATAGCCTTTCTTTCATAAGTAAAAACTTATTTTACATAGTCATTTCTTTACCTTTTCAGATGTTTGGAAATAATTAAAAACAATTTAAATAATATGAATGAACAGGTAATTAAATATCATTATATTATTCAAACTTTATATATATAATAAAAATGCAAAAGTTTTGGTCGGTAAGATGTTTTACGCTTTTAAAAGAAGTCTCATGCTCCTCTGCAATCATGCAATCAAAAATACATTAAAAACAATGTTCTTGTGAAATATTATTAGTTTTAAATAGTTGCTTTATATTTGAATTCATTTTAAAATGTAATGATTTCCTGTGATGCTAAAGCTGAATATTCACCACTATTACTCCATTCTTCAATGTCACATTATCTTTCAGAAATTATTCTAATATGATGATTTGCTGCTCAACAAACATTTATTATTATTGTTAAATATTTGGAAACTTTTGTGCCATTTCATTTTTCTTTTTTTATGGTAAATCTTATATTCTTATATATATATCTTACGGTCCACAAATGTTTGAACAGTAATTGTAATTGCTAACTGCAGGGAAGCATGCATAGACTGTATTCAGATGAAGCCTGTGTCTACTTCCTTCCAGATGGGTTTTTATAGCATGAGGGCTACTGAACACATTCGCCTCCCTCCTCCTCCTCCTCCTCCTCCTCCTCCTCCTCTTCTCTGGAAGAAATGAAATCTTAGCTAAAGTGCTCATATCTCATCTGGCATTCTCAAGAAGCACCTTCGATTACACCGCCATGACTTCACAATCAGATTCTGAACTGATCTAGTATGTGGAGGAACACAGAAGGGTGCGCTCTGATTGTACAGACGTTGTGCTCCTCAATGTTTTCCGCTCTGTGGCAAGGTCAGCGAGCCACGCAGCATGCCCGCTCAATCAGTAGGGTTAATTAAGAGAAGAAACGAGAGCGCCTCTGGATTGATGCGCCTGTCGAAATAGCGGGCAGCCTTTATGATGGCTGTTGTTATTTTTTAATTGTTATCGGGGTCCAGTGTCATCCTCTCAGCCATAACAGAGGGAGGCAGAGAATGAGTGACATCGGAGGAGGAGAGCAAAGGCATGGGTGTCAGTGATTCACTTTACAACATTTCAGAAAAAAATAAAAAAAAATAAGCCATGTATTAAATAAATGCACATTGCAGAAAAGTTTCCGGTGGCACAGACAGAAGAGAAGTGTTAGCTCTGTTCCAAAACCTAGCAAGCTTTCTATTTAGACAGCATTTAAAGGCTGCTGAAATGTAGTAGGATACCCCAGTTACATTTTAATGTATGCTTCGCTTTCCCAGGATATGAGTGAACAATGTTGATTATAAATATGTTTAATTAAACTCAAATTTTACTATAAGGAAGTTAAAGAATAAACATTTTACCTAATTATTGTGCATGTACTACACAAATGATTTCTTAATAAATTTTTAATTAGTTAGCTTGCATATAGTAGAACATATTCTAATATCTAATGCTGTGTTTCTCAATTAATTTTCATCTTATATTTTATTTTATATTTTAGATATTTTAACAGGAGAACAAGAAATATAAAAATAAATCTACCTAATGATTTTATAAATACTGTATATATATGAGTTCTTAATTAAGTTTCTTGTTTGTCAGTAAAAATATTTTAAAAACCTTGAATCAAGATAAATTTACCTGAAGAACACTGTACATGAAATATTAAAACTTAAGTGAATGTACTGTATTTTTAAAATGTTTTTTAATATATTGAAGAGTTTTAAATCAGTTACGGTTAAAAATAAAATGTAAAGTACACTTCAGTCAAAACACACTTGTATTCCCTAAAAAAAGTTTTTATATTTTCTGTTCATGTTTCTTAAGTTATCTTGTTTCAAGGATTTTAAGATATTTTGACTAGAATACAAGACATTTTTACCCAATTATTGTGCATATGTAAAAAAAAAAAAAAAAAGTAATTAAGTTTTTAATTAGACTTTTTGACTTGCTGTCCAGTAAAATATATTTAAAAAACCTTAAAAAATTTACTTGAGCAACACTGGATAAGATATTAAAATTAAAATGAAATATGAGTGTATTTGTCTTAAAAAAAAGTGAAAAAAGACAGTTCATTAACTCTTTTATGCTTAAAAAACAACTCAGCAGCAGTGCAGTAAGAGAAAATATACTCCAGCCTTCAGGAAACATTGTGTTGCTTCTCAAGAAATTCTGTCTAGTATCAAGGATTTTTCTACATTTGTAACTGAAAAAGAAGAGAAAAATGCTAGACTTTAATGTGTGTGTTAATCCTGTTAGCTTTCAACACACATCAAAATAGTCAAGTTTCCATGCTGATAAGTGCAGATTTGGTGCTGGTCAGGCAAGTTCTCCAGCACAACTTCACTAAGAAAGTTGTTTAAGCAGCGTGATCTTGCCTGGTGAAGCTAGCTTCCACCTGGGATGCCCATGTCATGACTCATGAATCAGCGTTCAAAACATACCCAGTTCTGGAACAGAGCTAGAGAGACCGTTCCCACACTAAATTAACCATAACAATTTCACTCTTTGCTTGCGTGTGCCGCATTACAACCAAGACTTGGCCCGTACACAGATTTGCTTAATAGGAGTCTAAACATTTCCTCCGCGCCCATCTTTGCCTGTGTACACAAGAGAAACCTGCCACGGCGAATCCTCAGTGCCGAGCGCTTGCTGGGAGCAAGGGACAGGAAGAGAGATAAACACACAATAAGGGATAAAGGGATAGAGAAAGTGTGGAAGAGAGAGCGAGAGTATGGGTTAGAGAAAAAAGCACCCCGGCGAGAGAGCTGCGAGCGTGATAGAGAGAGAAAGAGAGGAGAGAGAAGATTGCATGAGAGAGAGAGAGAGTAGTTTACCCTGTAGGCTCATAGCTTTATTATTATAGTATGCGGACACTGATTTATTTGGCGACTGCAGGCCCCCGCACTCAAACTCATTTCTCTCTCTCTCTCAATCCTCTGGCTCTGCATTGAGAGCCCACTGGACTGTGTGCCACCGTCACCCCACAATGCACCATCAATTGCATGAAAATAATCACCACTGCTAATGTTTTTCTAATGAAGATGCCCAAAATAGTCTGTATTTAATCTTCTTTTATGGAGTGCACTTATGGGGTTTTTTTTTTCACAGCGCTGTATTTTCACTTTTAATAATGACTTGATGAATTTCCTTTGTCTTTTTTTGCAGTTAATTTTAATGAAACTATCAACACTGAGCACTCTCGTCTACTTAAGCATTTTCTGGACCACATGGAATCCACAGCCACTGATTTCTGGAGATTTGGAACGTGTTTGTGTGTTTGCACACGTTAGCGTAAATTGCTTTCAAACAGGTAGCCTGAACACTCTGCAAATGGTTGGTAAAACAGATAGCCCCCCCCCCCCCGACTTACACCACTGGTTGAAAGAATTCATGGGATGCACAAAACAGAGGAACTGAGTGGATTTTTGTGGCAATTTACAAAATGCTTACGTTTAGCTGTGTCTGCATATTCAGCTGAAATAGGAAAGTATTTTAACATTGCAATATAATTCAATCTAATTTGTAGGTGAGTGTCATTCCAACTCCAAATTTAAAGTTGCAGTCACACTTTACACTTTAATCGTGCTAATGAAGTATGATTTGGCAGGATAATTGTTAATTCTGCTTATTATTATTATTAAACTATTTATTGAACCTTGGTCTCTTATCACAATGCAGCTGTCTGATTTATAAAAGCACTCTTGATTACACTGTTTAATTTCAATAATGCACTGGAAACCACACTTGTGTTCTTGTGTTGAGATATGAGGTCAGTCTGTAATGTTGCACTTACATTTACATGTATTAATTTACACTGCAAAAAATTATTTTCTAAATATTTTTGTTTTTCAGTAAATAAAAAAAAAAATCTTAAATCAAGACTATGCACAGAGATATTTTTCTGAAAAAATATAAAAAAAATCTTAAGCATAAATAAAGTTTTTATGAGAAATATCTCAGAAAACAAGTCTTCATACATTAAATAACTTAGCTTCTCAAGTAAATGCATCTTGAGTCTTAAGATATTTTCACTGTAAAACAATTGAAAATACTTAAGAAAATCTTTTTTTTTTTTTTTTTTTTTTTTTTGTGGTGTCTAGCAGACGATTTTATCCCAAGCAACCTACAGGTGAGGAATACAAAAACAAGTGAAACTAGATGTTTTTGGCAAACCATCTTATAATCACTATACAAATTTTCAGGTCAGAGTTGACCAAATATGAGCTTTGTACACATCAACAGACGAATCAATGAATCAACAAAGAATCAGGGTTGAATAGAAAGCATAGTTTGCCGCAACTGCACACATTTTACCATTGTACCTCCAATCCAGTGCAGAAATGTGCGCTGATTCTGTCTGGGCCTGATTATGTGCCTCAGTGGCGGTGTTGAATGATGATTGTGCCTATCATAGCTCAGAGCAATGCTTCATGTGACATTTCATAAACATTAAGGAACTGAAGTGGGGCAAATACTTAAATAGCACACAAGATTAAGTTTTAAATAGTCATTATACTTGAAGTACTTGCCATTCAGTGACTGTTTGAGTGGACATGTGGAGTGTGCTGTGATTCAAGCATGTTTCTCTGTGCCATGTTGGACTTGCCTTTAATAAACCCCCTCGGCACAAACACATCTGGGCCATTCCTCGACCACTGCTCTCTGGATCACTTTTCAGACCCGTTTTACTGTGCCGGTTCTTTCCTCTGCTCATCTTCTGTCTATGTGCCCTGTTTCCTATCAGGTGTAAAAATGAGAATTCACAGTTTGTGTGATCCATGATAATGTACCATCTGAAATAAAGGAAAGAAAACCAATCAACCGTGCTTGTCTAGATGTCACCTTCTCTAACTGTGGTAGCTGAAAGACACCGCATGTGTCAGCATGAACGTGCAGAAATGAGATTAAATGGAGATCAAACTGAGACTGTTGTAGAAGTCGGCTGCTTCTCAGCCTTTTCGCTTGAGAAAATACCTCAGTAATCTCACATGTCTCCACAGGAAGTCTCATTTCTCATTTAACTCCTTCAAGACCAACTTATCTATATTCAAATTATAGCTCTATACTCATACTGTACTGTTCAAAAGTTTGTCTGTAAGAATATATTTTTAAAAGTGCCATACTTTTACTTTAAAATGTTTTAAAAGTCACTTACGCTGAAAAATACAGTAAAACAGTGACGTTGTCAAATATAATTTAAAAGAATACAGTAAAAGTGATGTCTGTTTGTCAGATGTTAATATGAGCCAATAAATTTTTTTTATAAAAACAAAACAAAAACAGACACTTTAATTGAAGAAGGGATTCAAGTTTTCCTTTTCATTGTACAGACAAAACCATTCCTTCAACAGATCTAGATCATGGAGAAGAAAGGAAGTCATTCAGGCTGGAGTAAATGATGACAGAATTTTCTTTTGGGGTGAACTTTCCCTTTTAATTGCCATCTGGGTGTGTGTGTGTAATGTTTCATGTTTTGCATCTGTGATTCACAGGCGCTCTGAAGTGAAGTGAGTTTGTGCCGTCGGTGACCTCCCCTGGGCCGTGTCATTGTTCTGTGTGCTTCTGGGTTAATCAGAGCATCATCACCTCTGATAAAAGCAGCCGAGGTGCTGGTGGAGTCTCTCCAGCATATGGAAGCCGGCGAGTAATCGTTTATTTATTCATCAGATTTCTCTGTATCCCACTGTGTTTAATCATGCAGTCTGTGATCTCTGACTTTCCCCTCCCAGACTACATCTCTGTTAGGACAAGCATACGTGAACACTCTCCTGCCAGAGCCACTGCCCTCCAATGAGCACTTCTGATCATAATTCTCCAAAGAGACATCAACTTTTTACACCGGGGAATGTTTGGGTTTTGTGTTTGTGAGAATTTGTCTCTGCCTGACGGCTTGAGAAATCCAGCCCCCCTCCTCTGCATCTCTCTGTTTCGCTCTATAATTGAGCGGCGTCTCCTTCTCTGGCCAGAAGGCAGGCTTGATAGTTTTATCATTTAATAAGGCAATCGACTACATCAGTCTCTCTCTCTCTCTCTCTCTGTTTTTCTTCAGAGAGATCCACAAATGAAAACACTGTCATTAACTACTCATCCTCATGTCTGGCTTACTTTCATCCGTTGAACACGTACAGTGAATTTATTTTATTTGTTTTTTTTAATATACTGGTGAATAATTTCAATGTAATGTCTCTGATAAAAGTATCATAAATGCAGTCCGTGTAAACTATTCAGGCCAGTCATCAGTATTATTATTAGTATTATTTACAGTATGTACTATTAGAGGTTTTATTAATTTTGAAATAGCATTAATTGTTATATTTTACAGTTTATCTTTGGACTCTTATATTCCCCATGTATGCTTTGGCACTGTTTGGTTGGCTTGTTTGTCACCATAGTTACTCTCACTGGTTCCCTTGTTTACTCATTGACCTTGTGTTCCTCCTTGTTCTTTCCTTTAGTTGTTCTGTTAAAAACTCTGCATATAGATCCATTCCAGCCTTCTGCATGTTTCATTATATATATAAACATACATACATAAATATATACATTTTATTTAAATTTACAACCACATTTTTTTAATAGTTTCAGTTTAAAAAAAACAATGTCACATTATAGCTGTGAGTGAGAAACAGTCATTTTTCACTGAAAGTCATTAGTTTTGTATTAGTTTGTATTAGCATTTTTATTGCATTAGTTTTCACAGTTTTGTGAAAAAATCATTCCTTTAAGTCAGATTTTTTTTCATGAATTGATTAATCCAACTGATCCAGTTCTTAATTGCCATTAATAGCTCAATAAAATTGAGATTATTTGTGAATAATGACTTTCATTCCAGTTTGCTCCTCAGACAATGTTATCAAATGACTTCAGAAGACCTGAAACAGAGTGCACAAGTCAAGACTATTTTTTATGGAGCTTTTGCCTTTTTGAAGCTTGAAAGATTTAGTCCCCATTCATTGTGACTCAAAAAAGCGACTATTACATAATTCAGAAATTTTCCATGAAATAATGAAGGTCAGATGGGTTTGGAATGACATTAGGATGAGTAAATGATGGCAGAGTTTTCATCTTTGACTGAAGTATTCCTGTAAACACTTGGATGATTCGGTACTGAGATCCCTCCTCCCGGGGAAGTTTTACTCTCCTCCACTCCATCTAAAGTCAATAAAAAATGGAGAAATGGAGGAGGAAGGTAGAGATGGAGAACACAAGGAGACAATGTAAAGCTTTTAATCTGTTAATGGAGGGATGGTCTGATTCATTTAATAGCTTGAGCACAGACATTGTTTGGGTTTGTATTAAACATTTATGTGGCTAATGCTACGGAAGACAAATAGTGCAAACTTGACATTAGTTGTATCAATTTTGACTTCAGACTACAGGCTGATTCACTTTTATATCCACGGGGGCCTGGAGGGCCAAGAGCCCCTTTAATGCTAACATACATTAAACCAGTTCTACAATGAATTATCTTTGTCCTGACAGGTACTGACTAATTGCTGCTTACATTTACAGTAGTAAATAATTAAATTAATTATGTGATTAAATAATCCAATATTTGCTTTCTTTCCATTCAGGAGTGAGATTTAGATTTTAATTGGCTACATTTCACTGGAAGTTCAATCGAAAAGACAGAAAGAAGAATTGACTGAATTACAATTCAAATTTAATTTAACACATAGCCTATAATGCATTTTGGGAAATGAAGTGTTCTTCCACCACAAAAGTTAAATGATTAAATATGAGGAAATAAACACTATGGCAAACGTCTGAAGTATGTCTTCACCAATTTGCTTCTCTGGCAAGAAATTACAGCCATATGAATGTTTTGAATTTACAGTTCATCTTGTGTGCGACCTTAATTCAAATGAAATAAAACAATTTTTTTTATTGAGAATTAAAAAGATCTCATTTCAGTTCTGAATGATACAAAAGCCTGCCTCACGTTCACAGTAGCCGCTCGCTACATTCATTCACAGTAAGCCAACCAATCACTGCTCACATCCACCGTTTACTCACCAATTACAGCACACATTCCTTAGCCAAGCAAATCTGGCTTTGTGTTAATGAACCAGGTTTCCAATTAGAATTGACACTCGCTCTTGTCCAAAAACAAACTTTTCTGGTACTCTGGGAAAAAATAGTACCACTAAAAAGTCCACTTAATAACTAACAAAAAAATCCCATATTTTATTATTTTTAGTTAATATGTGATTCTATTCCATTTGTTCCATGAGGACGTCATCTTCATTCTCTCCACACATGGATTTATTTTTAGAAAATGCTGAAACCGGAACAGTGGGGCTGATACAGAAATTACTTGCTGACAAATTGGCGCAGGTTTATGTAAACTGACTCTGATTAGTTCCACGTCTATCAAAATCCTTTAGGGGCAAAAGTACAAGCAGACTCTCATAAACCTCGTGCAGGAGTCATCCATTTACCTGCCTCAGGTGAAGGTTTCAGATGTTACTGCTTACAGTGGTCATTTTTCATTGCATTTTTCACCGCCCCATGAAATTAGCATCCACATATCACATTTTTTGCAAAGTATCACATTAACCAAATCTCTGCGAAATGGATCTATTATCTCGTGCAAGGCTTTTCCTTCGGCAACATGGCTTTGGTCTCAAGAGGTGGCCATCTCTTGGGCTGAGGATTATGGGTTGGGAGGACGCTCGGGATTGTTGAGTCATGCTGTTTGAGAGCAGGGCTGGAGGCGGCCGTGCATCCCCATGCCTCATAGATTTGAGTACACTGATAGGTTGTCACAGGAAACACAGATCACTGAACTGCAGAGAGAGAGAGAGAGAGAGAGAGAGAGAGAGAAAGAGAGAGTTGTGTTATCAATACTGTCTACTGAAGCATGTCATAATGTGCTTTTTAATGGTACTTTCTGTATTAAAACCCTTAATTGAGTCACACACAATGAAAGTGATCCAGAATTTTCCTCCTGACAGAGGTCAAAGTGAGCCATTTCACAGTAGACATTGAGAACAAAGAAATATTGTGATCGACCTGTAGACACAGACTTGAATTTGTCTTTTGTCTTTTCAGTTCTGTATAACCTGGTTCTTTCGGGGCTGCTAGGTTTCTGTAGCTTAGTTTGAATTGGCCACAGGCAGTAAAAAGGTGTGTTGTCCACCAAGGACAATAACTATAACATATATCGTTCAAGTTTTAATAGTTCTAATTCTATGAGAATAGTAAAGTCCACACCAACCACATCGATAAGGACACAAATGAACAGTATTGCTGAAATCACTTTCAGAGCATTTTGTTCCCAGCTAATAAACAATAAAAACACTGAATGCCAATCAGAATCAATCCGGACTTTGAAGAGCTTGGGCATTTGAAGTGGCAGATGACAAATGTGCAGTGTGAGCTTATAATAAGCAAATGTTATCATCCATTGGTGTGAATGCTTATATAGTTCTAGTTAACTTTATAGTTATGGGTCTTGATGTAAACATGCCTTAAAGGTGCACTGCTGGAGGTTGCAATATTACAGCTCGACTACAGTATCTTTATAAGATAAAAAGAGGGAATTAGATGTGTATTCAGATTTAATGTGTTTTGAAAGGTGAAATGTAAAAGGCAGCACACAAAGAAAAATAGAGGAACATTTCACAATTTCAATTTTAAGATAAACATACTACAATGTAATTCAGTTGATGGTATTATAAGTAAGAAATAATAAAAAAATAAAATATGTGTCTGTGATTCTGGAAAGAATCATATATATATATATATATATATATATATATATATATATATATATATATATATATATATATATATATATATATATATATATATATATATAAATTGAACATTATGGTGTGAATTTTTTTTTTTTCAGTTTAATTTCTCTCCCCATTCAAACATACAGTATACTTACATGACAACAGCACAGCTGAGACGGCCGCTGAGGGGAGCGACATGCTTTAGAGAGACTGTGGTTCAGTCCAGTCCAGCCTGTGAGAGGTTTGCCAGAGCACCAGGCATCATTCCAGAACATCTTTATTTCATTACAGCAGTAGCTCAGCAGTCGGTCTGTGTCTCCCGAAGGCTCCATCTGTTTCAGCTGCTCTTCCTACATCTGATTAAGAGACAGCGCAACATCAATAGTCTGCATTCAGAACTAGTTTGACTTCTGCAAAGGCATTGCCAAAGCAATGGAATTTCTTAATGCATAACATTGTCAATGAAATATTGATAAATAAAACAAACAAACAATCAAACAGCAAATATTGACTAATTATAGTCACCAATAAAATTCAAGAAGTGCCCAGTAACAGCATTCCCTGAGGCAGGATACCTATGAAGTGTGCATTGGAAATTTATTTTCATGCATTTGCTTTCAAACTTCAATATATATATATTGACAATGCAAAACATTCTTCCTCTTTTTTTTCACCAGTATAATTATTTAAGCATTCTTATAATCAAGATATATTTATTTGGGAAGTGCCTTAAGATAAAATGCAATGAAAATGAAATGGCTTTGTGCTTAAAACAAGAAAAAATATCTGCCCATGGGTTAAGAAAAAGGAACTTAATTCAAAGGGAAAACAAGGTTATATACCCCAATAGATATATATATTGTTGGCTGAAACATAAACTCTTTTTTAAACATAAACTTCATTTTGATTTTGATTTGCATTTTTAGAAAACAAGACTTCATATATTTTTCTTGAAGCTGAACGAAGAACTTTGATTTCTTTTTGTGAACTGAATCAACCGATTCATTTAAAAGATCTGACTCAAGAATGATTCATTAAAAAACTGTGCAACTCATGAATGTTTATGAACCCAATATGCATCACTAGGGTCTAAATATTTTGGGCTGTTCATTACAAAATTGTAAACATTTTGTATGTACCCCTTTTCACTGTCCTTTTTGTGATGCTTTTTTTTTTGTGCTAATTTTAGAGTATCAGTCCTCATTTACTCTCATTATACTGATAACAGCCACAAGAGTATTTTGTGTGTGTGTGCGTGTGTGTGTGTGTTTGTAAATAATGACAGAATGATAATTCTGGGGTGAAATATTTATTTTCCCAGAGAAAAAAGATGACATATTAAAGAGACCTCATTTGAGTATGGTTGTGTAACTTTTCCTTTTCCAGAAATGAGACTATGATTTGTTTGGGGAGGCCTGTGAATTATAAAAATAAAACAGTTTCCAAACAGTATGACAATGTCCTACAATCTGATTTCTCTCTTTTTCTCCTCAGCCTTTTGCACTGTTGCCTGTGTGTGTGTGTGTGTGTGTGTGTGTTTTCAAACGGGCAGTTTGCTCTCTAATGGGGCCTGTGTTTTTAATGAGCACTAAGCTCCTGCCGTTTGCACACTCTCATATTCGGTCCCCTTCATTACTTCTTTATCACCCTTCTCTCTCTCCATCTCCATCCCTCCATCACCTGAACAGCACTTCTCCTCTCCACTTCTTTCTTTTCTGTAGTTTAATTACTCTTGTTCTCTCTCGGTGCATTAGTATGGGTGTAGGGTGGTACCCGAAGTCTTTCTATACTTCACTGCTCTTGTGCTTCACTAATAACAGCCGCCGCAGTAATTTATAGTCTGTTGTCTGTTTTAAAGGCATCAGCATGTTTAATACACCTGCTCCACACAGTCATGCTCGTCTGGCCACTCTCTCCTTCTTCAGAGCGTCTCATCTCTCTCTCTCTCTCTCTCTCTCTCTCTCTCCCTCTCTGATGCTCGCTCATGCCATCACTTCAGGCGCTAAAATTCTGTCCTGCTGTTTTCCCCCTTTTTTCTCACCCTTTGTAATTTTTTCCCTCTTCGTTTCATTCTCCCCCCCTTCCCTTCCCACCCCCCACCGTCCATCTGCAGAACCTTGTGCATATCAGAGCTTTTTATCTCTCCGTTGCTCCATCCATCACTCTGTTTGTTGTGCTGCTTCCATCCATTTTTCTCACTTGTCATTAATTTAAGATGACATCAGATATATTGCTCTCACTTCCTCTCGCTCTTCTCCACTTTATTTTTTCCGTCAGGGTGGTTACCACATTCAATCGCCCAATATTGTGTTCAAGCGCTCTTCTCAGGGTGTTCGTATGGAGTACAGTATGAAAGGGCATTTCGTCTACTCAGTTGACAGAAATATCAAATGGGTTCCCGTCTGCCAAATTCCATGAAAATGTTTGATTTATGCACATAAGCTATCAACTTCACATAAATGTTAATATATAAGAGAAAGTATGCGGAATGATGAAACACCTTTAAAATATTCACAAGTTTAAAATTTTTATTAGGGCTATATAGTATTTATTTTATTTTAATTATGAGTTTTATATATATATATATATATATATATATATATATATATATATATATATATGTGCAAAAATTGGGTAACTTTGGAATATCTTGTTTTTATATATATATATATATATATATATATATATATATATATATATATATATATATATATATATATATATATATATATATATATATATATATATACACTATTTTGTCTAGGGAACTTCTAGATATATCCCAGTGTGTAGGGAGCAGTGAACACTTCAGAAGCAGTTTGTCTCTCTATCACACATCTACACCTGGCCCTGCGTCCAGTGCTGTGTCTGGCTGTTCTGTGGATGCAGTAATGGAGTCCTTGAACCCGTTAGCTGTGAACAGTCTAATCCCACATGCTTTCAACCCCCAACAGGTGCTGAGCGCAACCCGACACTCGTTTGTGCAGGATGGAGGGAAAAGAATGCCGCGGAGAAAAGAGAACAATCTGGAGGGCCGACAGGAAGAAAGAGGGAGGCCAGTTCTCATGGGGAAATAGTAGAGAGAGAAACTTCAAAACCTCCTCTGTACAATGAGAAGTTCTCACACATACACTCAAATGCAAAACTTATGTCACAACTTTTTTCTCTCCCTTTTCTTTCATTTTTTCCTTGTAGGCATTTGTTTGGATCATTACATGTGAGCTTTTGCCGCAGCTGGTGGTCGCATGTGAGCCGCAAGTCTAAATTATTTAGATTATATTAGATATCATAGCAATTGTTCACTACTGTGGAAATTTGTCTTTGGGTTTTTACCAAAAAAAAGAAAAAAAAAAAGAAAGAAAAAACCAACCAAGTGGCTGATAAAACTAGACCAATACCAAAACTCAAAATGTTCCCAACTATGCGTTCTCAGATTTCCTTTCATTTGTGGGCCTATACTGTATAATGCAAGTAACAGCATGACATGTTTAGAAAAAACATAGTCTGACAAATTCAGGGTCACTGACAGATGAGTTTTATTATTTACAATGTACAGTACGTTCTACTGAGGCAGGACAAGCTGGAGGGGGGTGATAATATATATATATATGCACACATAACCTATGTAGGCACATTACCCATAGTTCCCTTACTTCTGCTGACATGCTATTTCATCTGTACATTCAACGTATCTAAATCATAACCACAGCAGTCTGTCAGTTTCCATTAAATATAGTATCCATTGGATCCGTTTTGACTTGCACAAGCAGTTTGTTGGTCAAAATCCTTACAAGTCAAATTTTTGCAATGTCAAATGCAATTTGGAGATTTTACCTATTTTTTGTATTTCTTTTGAGACATGATTTGAAACAATTTATTGAGAAAAAAAAGAGGAAACTCTCTCTCTCTCTCTATATGCAGTGTGTGTGTGTGTGTATATATATATATATATATATATATATATATATATATATATATATATATATATATATATATATATATACAGACACACAAACACACTAGTCTAACATGATTTAAACTTCTAAAAAAATCCTTATGCTCAACTATGTGCAACACAGTATGTCAAATGCTACTAGAAATCCTGCAGGACTAAATTGTAAAATCATGTTGACAGAATTGCATAATATATAAAAAATAATCACAATTTCATTAATTATTTAAGAAAACAAATGAAAATAAGAAAGACACCACTTTTCAATTAGTGTAATTGCAGAGAGGGCAAAATAACTTTTGGGAATACTTCAAGCAATTCTGGTACCGCAGATCCTATAAAACAGGTGTGTAAAATGTCTAATATTCTTTGTTATAATACAATAAAATCCGCTATATTTTTGGCTGTTCTAAGAAAAGCATATTGGGAGCTGCAGCCAATTATTTTTCCAGCCACTTTCACACAATCCAGGACGTTTTGAAATTTTTGATGTAATCTTTTAAAAGCACTGTGTCTGAGAACCTGTGGATGACTCACATAATTCCCGGATGGGGTGATGAGCTTTGGAGAGAACATGCTTTTCACTCTGACACAACAGGAGTCAATCTCCAGGCCTCTGTGAAACTTTAAGTGAAAAGATGGAAGCAGAGAGAGAAATGGAGGAAAACGGCTCTCCTTAGATGCCTCTACCGAGAAACAATCAGGACGGAGACATTCACTGTTCTCAAGTACTTTAAGAGGTAAATGGACTGTCAATCATGGGCTTCTGAATAAAACAAATTACCCATCTCTCATGTTCAGAAATTCTCCATCAGTTTCTATCTCTGTCTCTCGTCACCACTTTTGCTCATATAAGCCTGATTATTGAGGAGATGAGACTTATATAACCATAAAATTTGTGGGCACACACATATTTCTATAATACACACATATAACCATTCCTCCTGTCAAAGAAGAGAGCCTGGGTGAATTGCATAAAGCCTGTCAGGAAAATGTCCAGGTCATATAAATACATATACTGTATGTATATATATATATATATATATATATATATATATATATATATATATATATATATACACACACACACACACACACACACAGATATATATATATAAAATATTCATTTACATGTTTTAATTACTATCTATCTATCTATCTATCTATCTATCTATCTATCTATCTATATATATATATATATATATATATATATATATATATATATATACATACTATTTAACATGAATGGGAATCTAAAGAGTAAATAAAGAATAGATAAATAAATAAAGAATAATAGCCAATATTGTGCTGAAGTGCTCTTCTCAGGATGTTCTTATGGAATTCAGTATGAAAGGACACACACGTTCACACACCGCATGAGTGCGTGGCTGTTTATCCGTAAGTCATTCTGACGCACACTGTAGGGGTTAGAGGTCGATACTGAGAGCAGCTAACATACAGCAGATCTCTACATGTGTTTTTACTGAGGTGAATAATTTATGCATCTCTCTCTCTCTCTTTCAAGGTTGTGATTCTACTTCATCACTCTCTCATCTACACTTCATACTTCTGATCTGAACAGAAATGCCGCCAATTCCTGATCTTCCTCTTCATCCTGCTATAGCTAACCAAATGCATTTGATCATTTCTGCTTTTCTTTCTTTCTTTCTTTTTTCTGTCTTTGAATCCTACTTTGTGAAAATATCTTAATACAGATTCTTAGTGGTTTCTCTAAGTTGGATAAGGCACATGAATTCTCCTGAGAAAAAGCTCCCAGTAATTTCACATGGGTCTGTCTCTTCTGAGAGATTCAGAAGGTCCTACTGTCTCAGATTGCTCTCAGATTCCAAAGTCTGCAATCAAAAGTCAGAGATCTCAACTTGAACTAAAATATTTCTCATCAAAATCCTCCCAAGACCAAATAGTCTGAGCTACACTATCCACATTTCAGTTTATAGCGTAAATATTAAACTTCTAAGAAATATCTTAGACCAAGTTGATAAACAAAATTTTCATCATCAAATCATAATGAGGTTTATAGTTTATAACGGAGATATCCATGAGAAAGCAACCTCAGGGCAACTGAATTTTCCACTGTGTTATGTTGAAACACTGAAGGGATGAACTCAAGCAAAAACAGCTGATAGGATAATGCTGAGATACCAGACACTTACAATATCAACCAACACCAGCAACGCTGACCTTTAGCATGCTATCTGACTAAGTTATCTTCCTCCTGTTCCTTCTTCAGCTGTTTTCCCCTCTCCATCAGATGGTGCGGTGTGTTAGGGCTGACAGCTCGAGATGGAGGTGTAGCTGCTGTCAGACCTGCAGCACTGAGGACTGATAAACAGCAGCTGATGGTTCAAGAGAAGTGTGTGTATGTGTGTTTTCCTTGGACCAAACCTGCACTCCCGTATAGATTTTTTCCCAGAGATTTCAGGAGGGTTTGCATACGTGTTGCTTTGGATTATCCCTGCGGCAGAGATTTCGAGTGAGACCCATGGATGAAATATGAAACACAGAGAAAACTAAATGAGAGAGACGGACAGAAAGAGAAAACACCAGCAGTGAGAAGAACAAGACAAGAAAACAGTTACAATTAAAAAGACCCACAAGATAGAGTGAAAAGCAAAAAAGCTATTCTCAACTACATGTACGTAAATCAGAGCTTATCCTAATCAACTGCAAACAGGCCACAAAATATTTTGTCTGTTGCCGAGGTCATGTGTGCAGCATCACACTGATAACCCCGCCCACTTTCGAATGTCATTGGTCTAAAATCATGCTGCGCATAACTGTATATTAAACAACAGATATCTCAGAAAGGGAAAAATACAAAATAGAGCTCTCACCAAAATAACTAAAGGCTACCATCTATTCTATAAGATTAAGAAATATTTACTATTACTCTGAATAAATGTGTCCATATAACAATAAAATGTAAAATACATGTATAGTTATATTAAAATGAAATGTATCATAAAAATAAAAGAATATTACTGTAATTAAATTGAATTATTAGATTTTTAATATCAATTACTACAACAAATATATATGATATAGTTGTAATTAAAAATGTTTCATATTTAAATGAATAAACATAAATACCATTTTAAATTAAAACTGAACAATTTAAAATTAAACTAAAATCAATCATTTTAAATGCTTTATGCCTCACAGCAATGGTGTAAAGTATTAAAAATGTATATTCATTCATAAAAATTTTAAATTAAGAAATACGTATGCACAATTAAACATCCAAAATCAGCTGCAGATATCTAATATTAGTATATCTAATAATATAACAAAATTATATATACAATTTCAAATGTTAATATAAAAAAAAATGTCTAAAATCGACTGATTACAGATAAGGCTCAGATGACCATTGGTACACATGGTACATTATTGCCATTAATATAGCGTCAGCTGGACTGATGTGTGTGTGTGTGTGTGTGTGTGAGAGAGAGAGTGTAAGCTTGTGGGAGAAAGAGCTAAAGGCAGAGAAAGAGGACGAGGAGAAATGTAGGCCATTAGAAATGTGCGCCCTGCAGAGGAATCCACACGATCGATTGTCATATTCATTTGATGTCAAGCACAATCCCAAAGTTAAAGGCCTGTATAAATAATCATAATTACAAAAAGCTCACAGATTGCTTTCCAATACACCGATCATCTGCTCTCTTCTGCTGGGGTTTGACGATTGATCTCTTAAGGTTATCGGTGCGCTTTCTCTGTTTGTTTTATTTTCTTATGCTGTCGAACAGCGAGCTATATATTATGTTTCCTGCAATATTACAGAGCTGTGAGTAATGTGTAATGAGTGTGTGTGTGTGTGTGTGTGTTTAAATGAGAGCTGGTGTATCGCCAGGGGGTGTGAGTGAGAACAGGCCACAGTAATTGAATCCCTGTCTCTGTGTCTGATCTAGCCATTATACAAGTGTCTCTCTCTCTCTATCTCACACACACTCTCTCTCACATACACACACACACACACACACTCACACACACACTTGCACATCTGCACAAGCCACACAAACAGATTCAGCCTAATTAAATTTCTAGTGCACATCACTTGGTTTCGTTCTTTTTTTACTCTTCAAATATAATTTTTCCCCGAGGACAATAAAATAAACATTAAACGCATCTAACACACACAAATTGCTCTATTTTATAGGACATTTTGTCTCCGATACTGAGGGTAGTTCAGAAGCGGCAGAAGCTGAAAGATAAGATGACAGAGGTGGAAAGTGTTTGCGTTTATTCTGTTGATGTGTGTGCGTGTGTGTGTGTGTGTGCTTCTACAGGTGTGTGTTCTATCTGAATGTGTAACAGGTAATTCCCTCAAGTGGGATTTAGCATGTGCCTTAAAGGGATTGTACACACAAAAATTTAAATTCCGTCTGCAATTTGTTTTGTTTTTTACACTCACACCGATTGAAGCCTGTGGCTTTTTAAAAAAAAAGGGGGTTTTAAGGAATGCTGTGACTTTAGCTATTGACTTGTATGGACACATGTTGACATTTTTAAAACAAAATCTTTTGTATCTCACAGAAGAAAGTAAGTCGTACAGGTTTGAGTAAATTATGACAGAATTAACTTTTTTTTTTTGCCTACTATGCCTTTAAAAATGCAATTTAAATGCAATATATATACACACACACACACACGTATTGATATTTATTGCTAAACATGTATAAATATATATTAAAATGTAATTTTTTTTATTTTTCACATGTATAATTATAATTTTTATATTTCTTTATACAAACACACACACACACATTAGTAAGCAGCACACTAACATTACTTTTTCAACATGTTCCTTTTAGGAAGTTTTTTAGTTTTTTGTTTTTAAACAAGGTTCCAAGGCATCCTTATATGTCATGTCTAATGATCTAGAACAAATTCAAGTGAGCTTTAATCATAACCAAGTCAACATTTAGTGACCTTAGTGCTTATTTCTCTGTATAAATTTAAATAAATGTATTCCTTTTAACTGCTCCATCAAATGCTATTTTTATTCTTTCCACCAAATGTCAAACCAAACAGTGAAGATTGTGGGATATCATAGGCAATTATGAAAATCCGACCAGCAGCAGGAATCTTAGGAAGGATGTTGAACACTGAAATTGGGCTCGTTGCCTTCCACAAAAGACAGCATTTTTGGCTTTCAGACACAGAGCTAAAACACACTGATACTCGCCCAACAGTCATACTCATTCTGCAGCACACAAGCACTAAACTTTAGCCTGGCCACCGCTCACACAGTTTCTGAGTCCAGTCCTCCTGCTGTGTCCATCTCGCTTCACTGTGAATAGAGCGCTTCCCCTGGACCTCCGTCAACGCTGTGAACTCCACGCCAAACCGCAGCACAACCGTCTGCAACAAAACACTGCCTTTTATTCCAAACCATTTCCATTAAAACACATTCTCTCACGTTTGAAAGAGAGGTTAATCAGCTGGAACACAAACCTGAGCTCATACTGCCATTGAATGAGAAAATAGCACATACTGATCTGAGATCCACTGATGGAAACTCTTCATTAGACAAAAGAAACTGATCTCGGATCGGGATGGACTGTTAGACAGGTGTTGGTCATTAGCAGTCTCATTAGAGGGTGACATGAAGAGAAAAAAGACTCACACAGATGTGAATTAGGTTCAGAGCTCCAGGCAGGTGGCAGATACTGGACAATTGCTCACTGTCAACCTCAATCCTGCCACGTCTCCGTCAGATCGTGTCTGAGAGTTTGACAAGCTCTGAGGACGAACTTCAGTCTGTTTGTGTTTATGCTGGTGACATTTATGCGATTATGAATGAGAGGTTTGTTGTGATATGGTAAGTGTCTGCAGAGGGCCATTTTATCACAGCAGGGACATTGACACCAAGACTCTCATTAGATACAATGAGGCTTAATGAGAGAAATTAATGATGCCAGGATCCTAAATGTGTGTGTGTGTGTGTGTGTGCGCGGGTGTGCTTTTGGTCTCTCTGCATGAAATTTCTGAAAACGTCCTCAAAAAAACTGAGAAATCTAATAAAACCACTTTGTAAGGTTTCACAATTGAACATTTTTCTTAAAGGGATTATGGTTTGCATGTCAGTTTCATATTTAAAAAATAAACAAATATGAATGAATGAATGAATGAATTAATTAATATTTAGGATAACAAAATAAATGCACTTATCAGCATTTACAATAAACAGGAAAATACCACATTTTAATTTTTATCCATTAATTCTCTCCATAAGCATTTTAAAATATATATGAATAATTGTTCGATTTGAGGCATGAAGGTTTTCCAGAATATTTAGTAAATAAAATAAGTGTGCAAGTCTTAAAGGAATAGTTCACCCCAAAATGAAAATCTGCTAAATTTGTTTCTTCATCACAACAGATTTGGACTTAACATTACATCTCTTGCTAACCAGCCACCAATGATTCCTCTGCAGTCAATGGGTGCCGTCAGAATAAAAGTCCAAACATCTGATAAAGACATAACAATAATCCACAAGCAATCCATCAACAACGAAGTCTCGTGAAGTGAAAAGCTGCGTGTTTGTAAAAAACTAAATTCAAGACATTTTTTATTTTAAATCATAGCTTCTTTTTAAAATATGGGTCCTTTATCCATAATATTGCTTTCTCCAGTGAAAACCCCATCTCATCCGAATCAAGAGAGAAATATGAACAGATCAGACACAGTTTACATGTGACAATGGTCCAAAACACTTCTAAACAAATATGTCTGAGGATTTTAATGTAAGAGGATAACAGGGAATGCACCTTTTTCACTGGAGGAAGTGTTATTATGGATTTTGGACCGCTATTTTGCCCAGAATCTAAGATTTGAAAATTTCTCGATGGACAAACACCAGCTAACATCTTACTTCACAAGATGTAAATTGATGGACTGGAGTCGTGTGGATTACCTGTGGATTATTGTGATGCGTTTCCAAACTAATGACTAATACAAAATTAACCAAATGTATTCAAATATGTCATTCATAAAGCCGCACTTGAGCAACCAGTAGCTGCTGAGCTCATTTACCACAGCAACACAGTCTAAAGACGGTCTCCCTTTAGGACTATAGAGATTAAGTATAAAGTGTATTTCTCGCACTTATGTGGCTCCTACAGAGATGTACACCATCGATTAAAATCCTCGGAGCTCATGGTAGATCTGTCTGGAAAGGTTTATGTGTTATCACAAAAATCAATTTCTCTATGAAGAAAATGAATGGGATTTTTACTTCCGGTTCCCTGCTGTTTGCCCCCATCACCGATCGCTCAATAACATTATCATACCCCTATCATCTCCACAACAACAACTAAGAGTGTGTGTGCAAGTGAGGATTTTAACTCTTATTGCTGTGAGGCTTGTGACAATAATGTTTTTGTGTACATTTTTTTGTGCGATAGTAAAAGTCAATATGTTGGTTTGTGTGTGTGTGTGTGTGTGTGTGTGATCCTCAGGGGAAATTGTTATCACTCACAGAGCATCATTACTCCTCCATTCTTCATGCTCTCTCTTTCTGGCTCCTCAGAACAGACATCTTCATATCATATCTCTATGGGGCAAAATATTTAGACAGACCATAATCATATTGAACTTAACTCAAAAGAGACGTGTGTGTATGTGTGTGATATTATGGGAGAGGGTATTTCATTATGCCGGGGGAGAGATAGATACCAACGCGTGAGAGAGGGAAGGATGAAGCACATATTCGACACATCAATCTGAAATAACAATTCTACTAAGAGCATCTCTCTATCAGCACATCTGCTCCGTCCTTCACTACAGCTCTGTGTGTGATATGCATCCTCTCTCTCTCTCTCTCTCTCTCTTTCTCTTTCCGGTCAGCAGTGATCGTGTGTAAAGGTGTGTGTAAAATGATCATCCACCTATTACACACCTGTCTGAGCACAAAACACCTCCCTACCACACACACACTAATAAAAACACCCTCCTAACACGCTAGCACAGTAACACAACACATCCCTGCTTCAAACAAATACACCGGCGAACAAATATTTATTTAGGCTTCGTTGTTTGTATATAACTCACCAGCCCTACCTAAAAAAACAAAAAACAGATTAAGCCTATTTATTAAATTACACTACCATTCAAATGTTTGACGTTAGCCTTATGCTCATCAAGGCTGCATTTATTAAATACAGTAAAAACAGTAATATTGTGAAATATTATTACAATTTAAAATAGCCATTTTCTATTTGATTATATAAGCAATTTGAATTTATTTATTTATTGGCAAAGCTGAATTTTTAGCATCATTAGGCCTACTTCAGAAAAGATTCTAATATGGAGATTGTTTTCAATGTTTAAAATGCTTGTAATGCTGATACTTTTTTACTGTCAGGATTCTTTGATGAAAAGAAAATAGAAATATTTTGTAACATTATAAATGTTTTTATTGTCACTTTTGAACAATTGAATGCATCCTTAAGAAATATGAGCATTAAAAAAAAAAAAATAGTGTTAGGGTTAAGTCTTTCTGACCCAAAATGTTTAAATGGTAGTGTATATAAATATAATATATAAACATGCTTTACTTATGAACTGTTTTTCTATATAAGGTTGTTCCCAAAGTGAGATTTAGTCAGATTTAATGCAAATTTGGGTAGGGTTTTCCTCACACAGAAACTATGCCACACAAAAACTGAAAAAAGGCGCCATTTTCACAGTTTCACCGTCTGAAACCCCTTCAGTGGCAGCATTCTTCAGTCATCCAACAGAGAAGAGCTGTTGCATTCTGGTTATGTCTGGAGACAGAATAAAAGATGGAGACTGAGAGAGAGAGACAGAGATGCTGTGTGGTCGATAAGAATGAATAGAGAGGAGAAAGAAAGAAGAGTTTGTGCGCTTTATTCTGCAAAGACATATTTTGACCAATGTCCCACTGTGAAAGAGTTATGTGTGTGTGTGTGTGTGTGTGTGTGTAGGATACAGGACGCATGGAAGATAATGGTTAACATGAGAATGTGTGTGTGTGTGTGTGTGTGTGTGTGTGTGTGTGTGTGTGTGTGTGTATCTGTAAGAGAGACAGATAAAGAGAGGCCATAGCGGTAAATAGGGAGCAGTGGGGTCTCTAGACGACTATAGAGAGAGAACCGAGGTCTCACAGGTCACAAAACAATAGCTGCTTCTGTTTCCTTTTGACCACACACACCAGAGATGGGACCAAGTCACACATGTGCAAGTCTCAAGTAAGTCTCAAGTCTTAACCTTCAAGTCTCAAGTAAGTCCCAAGTATTTTTTTCTTGGGCAAGTCAAGTCAAGTCAAGTCACAAGCTATGTCAAGTCAAGTCCAAGTCAAGTCACCTTAATATTGTTATTTTACCTGCAGAATCTGATCTTAATAAAGTTAAAAGACAAGATATAGGTAACTGTCAGTAAATTAAAATAATTTGGATTTGCATTGTAAATACTCATGTTCAGTAAAATACATCATGGAATCAAACAAAATTGTAACTTCCTAAAATTATTTATTTTTCACTTCTGCCAACAGTGTTTGAAATGTTTTACATTTTCAACATTGAGTCCATAAAACTAAACATCCAACAGACTCCTCTCTGAACACCTCTCTCTCTCTCTCTCTCTCAAACACAGTTTACATACAACATTAAACTTTGTTACATTTCTCCTCTCTCTCTCTCTCTCTCTCTCTCTCTCTCTCTCACACACACACTCTCTCTCTCTCCCTCACACACACACACACACTCTCTCTCTCTCTCTCTCTCTCTCTCTCTCTTGCGCATGCGTGGGCGTTTGCTGAGCGAGCGAGCGAGCGAGCGGAGGAGCGTGTGGGTGAGAATTCTTTGCGAATGCTAAGAGTGAATGGACAGCTGAGCGCGTGGTGAGTGCGAGGTGTTTGTGCCCGCTGTGGCTTCTCTTTTCAAACTTTCTTTTTTTATGTTGTATGTTGTTTTTCGGTATTTTTGTTCAAACTGTTTGTGTTGTGACTGGGTGATAAAAGGAAAAAAAGTTTGAGGGCGGTTTACGCCGGTGTGTTTGTACACTATGGCGGCCAATACAGGTGGTGTTTTAGATTCCCTCACGCGTCGGCATGGAGTTAAAATCGTGGCGGCGGGCAGTGCAGAGGAATGCAGTTTAGCTGTTGGAAATGTGATTGGGCATGCGTGCGTTTTGGCTGCTTCAAAGATGAATAATGCAATTGTACTTTTTTTGAGCACAGTAGAAAAGGCAAATGAGGTGGTAGAAAAAGGCATTGAATTGAGAGGTTCATTTGTATCTGTACTTCCACTCTCTACACCAGCGAAAAAGGTGACTTTGTCAAATGTTCCACCTTTTATCAAGGATGACGTGTTAGCAAGAGAGCTTTCACGCTTTGGTAAACTTGTTTCACCTGTTAAGAAGATCGCAATCGGTAGTAAATCTGAACTGTTGAAACATGTTGTTTCATTTAGAAGGTTTACATACATGGTTTTAAACAATGGGAACGAACTTGATCTGAATTTAAAATTCAGAATAGATGAATTTGATTATACAGTGTTTGTATCGACTGACTCTATGAGATGTTTTGGCTGTGGAAGGACGGGTCATCAGATTCGCGCTTGTCCGACCAGCAACGCCAATGCCAATAAAACCGGGCCTTCTGGTGTACAGCGTGAAGTGGTTCTTTCTAATGCTGCGGATGAATTAGTTTCAACTGATGCTGGTGTAAATCAAGAGTCTGCGGTTGAAACAAGAAATGAAAAAATTGTCGTTGAAGAACATGGTATTGAACAGTTAGAATCGGCGAAAAATGAGTCTGTGAATAGTAGAAAATTGGAGTTGGTCCCAGTGAGTCAGATGATTGATGAAGATTCTGCCACTGAAAATCCAAACAATGAGGGTAATCTCTTATTGATGGAAGTAGATCAAGTAGACCTGTTTAAAACACCCCTGAAAAGGAAGAAGAGAAATGAATGCATTGTAAATAAACAAGCAAGAAAAACTAAAGCACAGGCCAATGAAATTGACCAAGGTGCAGGAAGTGAGAGCGATTCTTCTGATTCCACTGCTTCAACCTGTTCTCAGAGTGATTGGCCATGTCATGACTGCAGCACTGAAAAAATCAAGATATTTCTAAGAGTGACAAAAAATCTAAGAGGTGTACAAGTCGTTGATTATTTTCCAAATCTAAAAAGATTTGTTGAAGTAACTAAGAGTTCAATGAGTGAAGGATGCTTCTCAGATAAAGAAGTGTATCGTCTTAAGAAAATTGTCACTAAGGTTCAAAATCAACTGAGTAATAGCGACAACGAAGCTTGATTTAATGATGTATGGGGCCTGTCTCTTACTCAGTTTTCTATGGCTAATCTTATCCTGTACTATGGGTGAATTTCGCATTGCTTCTTTAAATGTGAATGGAGCCAGAGATGTGAGGAAAAGACTGGAAATATATGAGATAGTGAGACAGAAACAAATTGATGTTTTATTTATGCAAGAGACCCATAGTGATGATAAAAATGCTGTTGAATGGTTGAAAGAATGGAAAGGTTCATCTTTTTTAAGCCATAATACTTCCCTTAGTGGTGGAGTTGGTATTTTATTTGATAAAAGATTTGTTCCCAGTTCAGTTAAAATGGAAGAAATTATAAAAGGAAGAATTTTAAAAGTGATTGCGAATTTTGAAAAATATGTATTCATTTTTTTATGTATTTATGCCCCAAGTCAACCAATACAAAGAATGTGTTTTTTAGATACTCTTTGTAAAACTTTAGAAGAGTGTAAAGGGGAAGAATACTTGTTTTTGGGAGGTGATTTCAATTGTGCAGTAAGCAGTCTAGACAGAAATCATATTGAGCCACATATGCCATCACGCAGAAGGCTCATTCAAATGATTGAAACGCATGATTTAAGTGATGTATGGAGAAATTTTAACAAAGATGTTAGACAATATACTTGGGTTCATGCTCGAGATAACTTGTTATCATTAGCAAGGTTAGACAAGTTATTTGTCTTTAAACACCACCTTAATATCTTTAAAAGATGTTTTATTTCTCCGGTTGGTATTTCAGATCATAGTCTAATAGGATATGTAATCTCTATGAATTCTGTTAAGCCAAATAGTGCCTATTGGCATCTTAACACAACACTTTTAGACGATAGTAAGTTTAAAGAAATTTTAGAATGTTTCTGGATTAATTTTAAAGAGGAAAAAAATAATTTTCAATCTTTAAAGAACTGGTGGGATTTTGGAAAAATTCGAATAAAACAATTATGTCAACAATACACCCTGAATGTCACCAAAGAATTGACTAGATCTGTTCAGATTTTAGAAGCTGAAGTTTTGAGAATTCAAAATTCAACACAAACTGGAAATCAAGACCTTATTGATGATTTTAAACTAAAAAAATCTGCTTTATCTGATCTGTTGGGGTTAAAAGCACAAGGAGCATTAATAAGATCACGTTTTCAAAACTCTAATGAGATGGATGCTCCATCCAAATTTTTTTTTGGGTTAGAAAAGAAAAATGGTCAACGAAGATTTATTAACGTTTTACAATCTGAAAGTGGGGTTTTACTTTCAGATCCAATTGAAATGCGTAAGAGAGCAGTCAGTTTTTATGAAAAGTTGTACAAAAATGAGTCTAAAGAAGATCAGTGTATAGAACAATTTTTCTTTAGAGATTTACCCCAGATTTCTGAAGAATCTAATGAAGATCTTAATAGACCCATAACATTGGAAGAGTTGTACAAGAATCTTCAAAGCATGGAATGTGGTCGAGTTCCTGGAATGGACGGACTTCCAATTGAGTTTTATAAGTCTTATTGGAATATAATAGGTGAGGATTTATTGGAAGTTCTAAATAACAGTTTAACTGAAGGATGTCTTCCTTTAAGCTGTCGAAGAGCAGTTCTCACTCTTTTACCAAAAAAAGGTGATTTAACTCATATAACAAGTTGGCGACCTGTTTCTTTGTTATGCTGTGATTATAAAATACTTTCGAAAGTGTTAGCAACAAGACTTGGTAAGGTTTTAGAAGAGGTCATACATCCAGATCAGTCTTATTGCATCCCTGGCAGATCAATAATTGATAATATTTCATTAATTAGAGATATTTTTGATGTAGTTAAATTATTTGGTTTAAATGCAGGCTTGATTTCCATCGATCAAGAGAAAGCTTTTGATCGCGTTGAACATGATTATTTATGGAAAGTTATGAAAGCTTTCGGTTTTAATTCAGCGTTTAGTGATAAAATCAAAACTTTGTATAATGACATTGAGGGTGTGTTGAAGTTTAATGGTGGCTTATGTGCTCCGTTTAAGGTTCATCGTGGGATCAGACAAGGTTGTTCTTTGTCCGGAATGCTCTATGCACTGGCAATTGAACCTTTTTTACATAAACTGAGAAAAGAGTTGACTGGTTTAAAAATTCCAAAATGTGATAATGCAATCAAGTTATCAGCATATGCTGATGACGTTGTTGTAATGACCGAGGGACAAAAAGATATACAAAGTTTAATAAGAGTAGCCAATGATTTTGAATCTATTTCTTCTGCAAAAATTAATTGGAAAAAGAGTGTTGCAGTGTTACTGGGAAAATGGAAGGAAAAACCGCCAGATCTACCAGGTGGTTTAATATGGAAAAAGAATGGTTTTAAATATCTGGGGGTATACCTGGGTGATGAAGATACTGTGCAGAAGAATTGGGAAGGAGTAATTGAGAAGATAAAAGGTCGATTGGACAGGTGGAAGTGGCTTAAGTCAGCAATGTCTTATAGAGGAAGGACGATTATAATAAATAACTTGGTTGCATCCTTTTTGTGGCATCGTTTGTCTTGTGTTGATCCACCAACATATTTGTTGGCAAAGATACAATCAATTTTGATCGAATTTTTTTGGGACAAGTTACATTGGGTAATACAAAATATTTTGTATTTACCAAAAGAGGAAGGTGGACAAGGATTGGTCCATCTGCAAAGCAGAACTGCTACATTTCGACTGCAGTTTTTGCAGAGATTTCTAAAAAATTCTGAAAATGTAAGTTGGAGAACAGTAACCAGCAGTATTTTAAAATCTGTTCAAGAGATGAACCTCGATAAATCCCTATTTTTAATGGATCCTAAAAAGATAGAAATTTCATGTTTACCTGTTTTTTATCAAAATCTTTTTAAGGTTTGGAGTTGTTTTAATGTGAAGTTTGAAAATATAAACTCCTTATTTTGGTTGTTGGAAGAACCCCTGATAAATGGTGCGAGACTGGATGTAATGAGCACAAGCAGCACATTTACTGGACTTTTTATTCAAGCTGAAATCACAACTTTAAAAAAACTTGTAACTTTGGTGGGGGCTGAACTTGCTAATGCTGAAGAAGTGACTGCTTGTCTGAAGATGAAATCTGTTCGAACAATGGCTCAAATATTACAGAGGATGCGATCTGCTCTTACATCAGAGGAATCTAATATGCTCAACGACTACTGTGAAGGACTTATTTTTCCTAATGATTTGGATCCCTTTCCTAAAATGGTTTTATCTCCTAATTTAAATGATCATTCTGGAATTTTCCTACAACTAAAGAGTTTGTGTTTAGATTTTAATGATGTTAATGGAAAACAGTTGTATAAGGTATGTGTAAAGTTTTTTAACAAAAAAGGTTTACATAAAAAAGTTGATACACCGTGGCGTGATGTTTTGAGATTGAATGAAAATGTAAGACCAGAGTGGAGAGCGTTATATAAGCCACCATTAACTAAAAAAACAGCTGACATTCATTGGAGGGTTTTACATGGAATAATTGCAGTCAATGCTTTCGTTTCTATTTTAAATTCTGAATCAAGTCAAGATTGCCCTTTTTGTTCTGAAAGAGAAACTGTTTTCCATTGTTTTACTTATTGTTTCAGACTAAAGCCTTTGTTTGAAATGTTGAAAGCAATTTTCAATTGTTTTAATGAAGTATTTTCTGTACAGACTTTAATTTGTGGCTTCAAATATACGAGAAGTAGAAGTGGGGAATGTCAGCTGTTGAATTTTGTACTTGGAAAAGCGAAAATGGCTATATACATTAGTAGGAGAAATCATGTAGAACAAAGGAATGATAGTGATGTGGTACAGGTGTTTAAAGTAATGGTGAAATCCAGAATTATTGTTGACTTTCGATTTTATAAAGTAATGAATAACTTAATGAAGTTTGAATCTATATGGTGTTACAGAGAAGCCTTATGTTCAGTTGTGAACGGAGAGTTGTGTTTTGCTTTAAATTTGTAAAGAATTAAATGTGAAAAACTGTTTTTTATGGTTGTTAATTTTTTATTGTAATAAAAGTAATTTTGAAAAATCAAAAAAATCTCTCTCTCTCTCTCTCTCTCTCTCAGAGTATAGAATATAAATATGACGTATTTTCAGTTGTTTCATACTTTTTTGTTATGTACAGTACAGACCAAAAGTTTGGACACACCTTTTCATTCAAAGAGTTTTCTTTATTTTCATGACTATGAAAATTGTACATTCACACTGAAGGCATCAAAACTATGAATTAACACATGTGGAATTATATATGGAATTATATACATAACTAAAAAGTGTGAAACAACCGAAAATATGTAATATTCTTGGTTCTTCAAAGTAGCCACTTTTTGCTTTGATTACTGCTTTGCACACTCTAGGCATTCTCTTGATGAGCTTCTAGAGGTAGTCACCTGAAATGGTCTTCCAATATTCTTGAAGGAGTTCCCCGAGAGATGCTTAGCACTTGTTGGCCCTTTTGCCTTCTGTCTGTGGTCCAGCTCACCCCTAAACCATCTCGATTGGGTTCAGGTCCGGTGACTGTGGAGGCCAGGTCATCTGGCGCAGCACCCCATCACTCTCCTTCTTGGTCAAATAGCCCTTGATGCCTTTAGTGTGACTCTACAATTTTCATAGTCATGAAAATAAAGAAAACTCTTTGAATGAGAAGGTGTGTCCAAACTTTTGGTCTGTACTGTACATAACAAAAAAGTATGAAACAACTTAAAATATGTCATATTTATATTCTGTACTGTGTATACATATATATATATATATATATATATATATATATATATATATATATATACATATATATATATATATATACATATATATATATATATACATATATACATATATACATATATACATATATATATATATATATATATATATATATATATATATATATATATATATATATATATATATATATATATATATATATATGTAATATGCATTTCTCATGATTGGGTAATCGCGGCAGCTACATTTGTTTTTCTGATTAATTGTTTTGCTCTATGAGAAAGACAAGGTAACAAAATATTCGGGGCTTATGCCCCCTTAGCCCAGCCCTAGCGCCGCCCCTGGAATGCGTTTTTTTGACGGCCTGCTAGCGGATCATTAGGGGCCGTTCACATCACGTCTTTTGCGCGCGCAAGTTCGTTATTTCCAATGTAGGCGCGCGGTATGCGCGCTCATAATGGAAGCAACGCACTCGTGCGCGTCGCACCGCATCGAGTTAAAAACATCTAAACTTTTCAGAATGCCGCAAGCGCACCGCAGGTCATGTGACAATAACTAACCAATCAGCTTCATCCTTTCCCGTATCAACGATGAAAGCTCAGCCAAGATGAAGGAACAGCTGTTCATAGCTGTATATGGATTGCCATTTTGAAATGAATTTAGTAGCAGAGCTACTGTGAGCGATTTTTAGTGCTGCAAATCCATTTATCCTTTGCTGAAATTTCCGCGTCTTCACTGAGAGAGAGAGCGTGTCATTGATGCTTAGCAACGACAGACGCCACAGGAGCACTTCTGCCCGAGCGCTTTGGAAAGAAGGAGAAAGCGGCGCACCCAGCGTTTTCCACGCGTTTTTAGGCGCGAACTATTGAAGACAAAAGCGATGACCCTCGGTACCTCTCAGGCTGACATGTTGATGTGATGTGATATCTGATTTAAGTGGGCGTGGTGTGTGTAAGGTAGAGAGGGCATGACTGATGATAGTGTCCTGATCCAGTCACGACGCTATTCTCAGCCTGCGCTCCAGCTGAGTAATCAACTTTATTTTAAAAAATAATTTATATATTTTATATTCAAACTGAAAACATGATGTGATTAACACTCAAGTCATTCAAGTCATCGTGTCTCAAGTCAAGTCAAGTCCCGAGTCTTTAACTTCCAAGTCCGAGTCAAGTCTCAAGTCCTAAAAACAGCGACTCGAGTCGACTCGAGTCCAAGTCACCAAGTCACAAGTCCCCATGTCTGACACACACACACACTGACTCGCACACAAACCATAAACACACTGTCACAAAGCCTTTATCAATGAGTACTGTGGTGTTCCCCCGATACAGAGATGTATCAGATAGTAAAACCATTTCCATTTTCAAGTACCATGGTATTTATACAGTACTCCAAGATACCACCATTAAAAAGTTTAGGGTCTGTAAGAGTTTTTTTTTTTTTTTTTTTTGAAAGAAGTCTTTTATGCTTACCAAGGCTATATTTATTTGATCAAGAAATACTGTAATATTCAGAAATATTATCACAGTTTAAATGTAACAAATACGGGTGTTACTATGGTAGAGTAATTGTATAATGAAATTTACCATGGTTTTCATGGTACTTTCAAGAGTACCAATATACTATCATGGTAAAAGTTCAAAATAGGACAGTAGCAGTAGTAACCTGGTGATATTTGGTAAATATATCATGTAAATACAAGTAAAAATGAAGGATTATCATGGCACCATGTACAAAAACATGGTAATACCTTAAAAAAACAGACCACTCTAAATTGTAATGTAGATGCATTTTCTGTAAAGCTGCCTTGAAACAATGTGCATTGTGAAAAGCACTATACAAATAAAATTGAATGGAACTGAATTTTATTACAATTAACATGATATATATTTATAAAACATATAGTACTATGGTTGCATATGGTAAGAAAAAAAACCTTGGACCTACCATGGTTTTATTTATGAGATTACCATGGTACTTTGCCATAAAAATGACTGTAAAACCATTCGTAAGTGATGAACACACAATCACAATTCAGACACACAGTAACACATTTAAACACTCTCTCTCATTTAAACACTTTCTCACACTTCAACTTATCTCTAGACTCACACACACACTGAGGTGTTTATAATTTTCATTTGTTTAACTTTCACTGTACAATTAATAATACCATTTTAATAAGTGTAATTTTATAATTGTATTGTCCTACAACAAAAAAGAAGCGGACAACGACATTATACTTGCTCAAAAAAACTCCTCTCTCAAACACACACACACACACAGTTCCATTTTGACTCCCCTGTCAGCTGCTCTCTGATCAATATTTTAATAAGCAGAAAGGCTGAGGGATTAATCTTAATCAATAAAGGCCATATGCAGCACGGAGAGATGAGAAGAGAGCAAATCATCTTCACTGACACTTCATACATTATCCGACGTTATCAAAAGCGCTCTTCACAATGCAGAACGCTGCGTTAACAGCCATTACCTTAAGACACATTACCAGACGCTGCACTTCACAACATTTCCCAAAAAGCAAGTCAGAGATGTTTTTAACCAGCACTGCCATTAGGGATGGATTTGTGAGGAATTTAACAATTCTGGTTCTAAATCCACTGAACAGTTACGGTTCCTTAATGATTCCATTAATGGTTATTTTATTATGTGTAGGATAAATGGTCCTAATACTTAAATACAATAAACAAGAGAAATATTTTTTTCTTCATTCAGTTAATGCACTGATCCTCATTGTATAAGTAGTTTTTGAACCCAGCAAGAGAAATTGGGTTCAAATAATTAACTAATAAAGGTATGTATATATTTAAAAATATATATAATATAATTTAAGAAAAAATAATTAATAAATTAAATAAATGAAAAAGTTCATTAATTAATGAAAACAATTATTAATAGATAAACCCATTTTAATTTTTGAAAAACAAACAAAAATGTTAATGAATTCATGACAATTAATTAAAATAAATACATTTTCTTAAAAAATGTATAATAAAGAAAAATGTTAGTTAAATTAAAATGTAAATAAATGTCAAGTACTTGATGAAAATCTATTAAAATAAATAGTTAATTATTTGATGAAAATAAAATAAAACAAATAATAGTTAAAATTAAGGAAAAATGCAAATAATATATTTAATACATTTATGAAAATTAATGAAGATAAAGGTAATTCAGGATAAAGAAAGAAAGAAAGAAAGAAAGAAAGAAAGAAAGAAAGAAAGAAAGAAAGAAAGAAAGAAAGAAAGAAAGAAAAAAAGAAAGAAAGAAAGAAAGAAAGAAAGAAAGAAAGAAAGAAAGAAAGAAAGAAAGATATTCATTTAGGCTTTGGAACAATGAAAAAAAGGTTGATTATTAATGAAAAACCTATATAATCCACATACACAACAAAAAGCAGGAAGTATGGGACAAAAGTACAACCCTGGAGGTCAAGAAAAATTCAACAGGATATTATGTAAAGTTCAAAACAGAATATTTTTCACTCTCCTAAATCTGACCTTTGCTCTATTGCTGTATGCATATTGTGTTAATCCCACTCTACACATTAACATTCTGTTAACATACTAACCCTAACTTGAGGTTTTGCAGCTTGCAGGTCAAAGCATGTTGTTACTAATCAACATCTTGCACCATGACAATATCCCTGACAATCACATGA